>NW_007251851.1:259129-386009 GCF_000164805.1 Carlito syrichta
TGCACTCCAGTCTGGGTGACAGAGTGAAACTCCAACTAAAAAAAAAAAAATGTATACTTTTTCTTCTTTTTTTTTTTTTTTTTTTTTGGCATTGTCCCCCCACCCCATGTATTTTATTCTTCTGAGAGAGTCATATAATTCCATTTCCAGAATAGCTTTCTGATTTTTGAAATATAAATGGGTCAGACTTTGCTATTCAGCATGAAAGCTAAACATGCAACAGAGGACTTGCCAAAGGCCTGGCTGTGACATGTTCTTCATTAACAACTGACTGAACCTCAGAGCCAAGAAAATCCTGGCTTCGTTGTGGTGGGAGTTATTGGTGTGATGGTGTTTTGTAGGTCTTCTCCGTTTATCATGGCCTTGAGTGAATCCAGTTATGAGCATTTGTCCTCATCACTTGGAGTCAGTGTTCTGTACCTTAGGAACTTGAAATGGTGGAGGGCCAATCGATCACTGGAAGGGGCTCATCAAAGCCCTCTCCTGATGGGGCTGCAGTTGGGGTCCCTCTCTGAATTTGAAAAGGCCTTTGGACTGATCTTGCCTAATTTGCTGATTTCTGAAATGAAGAAACGGACCCCGCAGATAAATATTTTTAACATTCCATGGCCACAGACTGTACCCCCTCATGACTGGTTACCTTGTAGCTATGTGTTTACTATTTCTCAGGAGAAAAACTAGTAAAGATCTGACTTTTAAAGTCTCAAATTGTATCTCTCTCGTGCAGTGGCACACTCATAACCATCGGTGCCTCCACCTGCCGGGTTCGGGTGATCCTTCCACTTCAGCCTTCTAAGCTGGAACTATAGGCATGTATCACCATGCCCAGTTAATTTTTTGATTTATTGCAGAGATGAGTCTCATCATGTTGCCCAGACTGGCCTCGAACCTGTGGGCTCAGGCAATCCTCTCGCCTCCCAAAGTGCTGAGATTACAGGTGTGAGCTACTGCGCCCGGCTTCAAATTGTATCTCCTGAAGTACGGTTGTGGCTGGGTACATTCTGTTCCCTTTGGAAGTAAAGAGAAAGCATAGAAGTGGAGTCATTATCAGGCTGCATGGAACAAATGGAATGGTGATATTTTAAGCAGTGAACAGTGAGAACAGCTTGTACTAGAATGATGGTTGAAAGCAAGTATTGCAAGGGCACATGGAGACACAGCACATAATACCTAAGAAAGAGGTTACCCTTAGGCCCAGGATTCAAGTTAAACATGCTGTAGGCATCTACATGCGAGCCCTTAGATGGGATTTCACATTCTATAGACTATGTGTGTGTAAAATTCGTAATGGAGGTAGTGATGGGCTGAGAAAGAGCATATTCGAGTCCTTGCCACATTTCTGGCAGTGCCTTTTGAGTACTGGCATCATTGTGACCAGGCCAAGAGTTGGAGAAGCTTTATTTTGGAGAGTCTGGGCAGGAACATCTTATTTCCCACACTGCCTTATCAACAGAAGGTGATCAGCAAATATTTAATGGAATTTGACAATTTGGTGAATGTAGAATATTTACAAATATATAACTATTCCAGAGAAGGTGATGAGCAAATATTTAATGGAATTTGACCATATGGTGACTGCAGAACAGTTACAAATATGTAATTATTGCATGCCATGCATCTTGTTATTTTTAAGACATAGATTTATCTATGTCAACAAGCATGCTTATCTCAGGGGTCTTGGTGAGTGACTGAGGTGTGATGAGTCTCCAAAGTAAGAGTGAGTTATAAGAGAGAGCCATGTGGTGTGAGTGACTGTGGCTGGAGGCTTGAGTGGCATACAGGAGTGAGCTGAGCCAGGATCAGAGGATGGAGTATTTTAGTTAGAGGGAACAGCCAGGACAAAGTTTCTAAAGCCAAAAGAAGCATGGTGTATTTGGGGATCAGAAAGGCCAGTGTGAGTAGATCCCACTGAGCAAGATAGCAAGTGGTGGGAGGTAAGGCCAAAGAGAGGTAGGGGCCCGGCCATATAGTACCATCTTAGAGGCCATGTTTGGTAAGAGTCTGGATTTTATTCTGAGGCACAGAAGGGAAACCATTTGGTTTATGCAGGGGAATGACAGGATGTGATTTTTATTTTAAGATGACAACTAGTGCTACAGGATTGAGAATGCATTGGAGAGAATGAGAGTGGAAGTTAGGGCGACCATTCAGGAGGCTGTCACGGGGCCGAGGGCAGATAACTAAGTGGTGGTGCTTGGATGGATTTGGGGTATATTTTGGATGAAGGGCTGACTGGACTTGCTGCTGTAGTCATATGAGCGAGAAAGAGAAGGACTGGGAATTTTGGCTTTAGCGACTGAGTGAATGGCGGTACTATTTATTTGGAGTGGGGAGGGGGAGGGTCTAGGAAAGCGCAGATTGAACAGCTGGAAATAAGTGGCTTGGGCTGTGTTGAGTTCAAAATGCCTGTAGTTATCAAGCGGAGATGTCATGGCAGTTGGTCATGAGTTTAGAGGAATAATAAAAATTTGGGTGTGATTTGTATATGGATGGCGTTTAAATCTTTGAGATTGAGGGAGATCATCAGGGGAGATGAGACCAAGGTGAGTAGAGAGTCTAGGCCTGCACCTGAGGCATGGCAGTACAAAGGGGCCCCCCAAAAGTCTCCAGAATTTATTTATAAAAAATTGTGTACTTATTCTTACATGTTTCAAGTTCAGTCACCTTCAAAGTACTCTCCATTTGATGCAACATACTTATCGAGGCTTTTTTCCACTACTCAAAACAATTTTTGAACTTGTCAATTTTGATGCCTTTTATGCTTCTGTCGTTTTTTTGTTTCACCTCTTCCACATCGGCAAAATGTTTCCCTTTGAGGACTTTTTAAATCCAGGGAAACAAAAAAAGTCACTTGGGGTGAGATTGGGTGAATAGGGAGGGCAGAGCATGAGGTCATGATAGAAAACTGCTGAACACTCAGCCAGGTGTGGGCAGGTGCACTCATAAATCACCCGTCATGAAATGGGCAAATGCATTGAAAGAATCTCCCCCCACCCAAAAAAAATTCACTTAAGCCGATCACAGCCTCTCACAACAATGCTAGCTGGTACCCTGATGCTGATGGGTGATGGGTTCCTAGAACACTTTCGGGGGAAGCCTGTATTACAAGGGGCCTGCCTTCAAAAAAAGAAAAAAAAAGATAATTTTGACCTTTTTCGGGTCCCCCTCATATTTAGTGGCCTAATTAAGAGAAAGAACAAGTAGCAAAGGAGCCTGCAAAGGAATGGTTGGTGCAAAGGAAAAAAAGTAGAGGATTGCCTCAGTGAAGTCAAGAGAAATGTTTTAGGGAGGAGGGGCAAGATAGAGAGTGACTGTTGGGTTTAATAATATGGATGTCATTAGTGATTGTGGTTAGAGGTGTGAGATTTAGATGCAGAAGTTTTGGTTTAAAGACAAACTTTGTTTTTGGGTTGAAGATACCTTCAAGAACTGGAGCGGTTCTTTTCAAAGGCCAATTTCATTGTGAGATGGTTTCTCCAGCCTGCCCATCTTTTTCCCTCAGGGGCCATAAGGTGGTGACAATGAGTCAAGCTGCTACAGGGACATGCCCAGTTTATGCTTTAGGCTGGTGATTTCCAGTGCCTTTCAAAAACTGAAATGAAGATTTTTCTGGAAAATTGAGTTGTCAGGGTAAAAATTTCTCCTTTCCTGAACAAAAGTGAGTATAGACCGAGGGGCTACTTTTTTGCAATTAAACCAAAAGCATGAAGAAGCAGGATGTGAAATGTACATGATGATCTTAAAGATTAGTGTTAGAAAAATACTAAAATTAAAACTCTGAGATTCCTAGCAATGGCAGACCAAGTCTGTATTTATTTATTTATTTATTTATTTTTTGAGTTGGAGTTTCACTCCGTCACCCAGACTGGAGTGCAGTGGCTGTTCCCGGCCACCGCAGCCTCGACCCACTGGGCTCCAGTGATCCTTCCGCCTCAGCTTTCTGAGTAGCTGGAACTACAGGCGTGCACTGCCACACCCAGCTGATTTCTGATTTATTGTAGAGATGAGGTCTCGCTGCCCAGGCGGGTCTCGAACCCGCGGGCTCAGGCAATCCACTCACCTCAGCCTCCCAAAGGCGTGGGATTACAGGCTGAGCCACCGAGCCCGGCTCCCAAGTCTGTATTTAAACTTCCTTTTCTTTATGAAACCTCACCAAAATGACTCTAGAAGGACTTTTAAAAATAAGGTATAAGCCCACAAAAACAAAGAGTAACAGGCAAGGACACAATAGCAATACAATTTGGGGAAATAGAAAGCAAATAGAGATGTGATAAATAATCTAAATTATTCAGAAAAGCTGATTTTGAAGATGACTCTGGGGAAAAAACTGAGAAGTCACCTGGTTTACTTTGTGCACCTTCCCGAAAAGCTGTCCAGAATTGGCAGCACCTGGCCCCGCTGGGACTGAGGAGAGGTGGAGCTGAGAAGAAAATGTCAGGAGTCTGTTTAAAATTAGTTAGAGCTTCTGATTCTCTCCCCCTCCTCACAAAGAGGCAACTGTTTCTTCTCTATTCTGGAAGAACTGGAAAGGAATAAAATTAGAGGGTTTCTAGGCCAAGAGACTCTAGGTGTACTTGAGGATGTTCAGTAAAAGGCTGCTGATATTGAGACCTTAGTCGTCATCTCCTGCTTGGCTGTCATCCTTAGATATTCCACGCAAGGATGAGAAGAGTATTTTCTAGAAAATCTGAATGGGCAAAGAGAAGACACCCAAGGATACTAATAATGGTGAGGGGTGGTCTCTCAATGAAAGGAGTCTCCTATAGAGAACTGCCAACAAGCCCTCTGTACAGAGAGCTTGCAGGCAGCTGCTTTGGTGTTTCCCTTTTAGATAAGTAGTCAGACAAGGGCCACCAAATATGCAAGGGAAGATTCTCATATGAATATCAGAAGTAAGCACACAAAAAAGTACATTGAATGAAACATTATTGAAAGAAGAAAATTTCCAGAAAAGTTATTATTTATTATTATTATTATTACTGAATCAGAGTCTCACTGTTGCCTGGGCTGGAATGCAGTGGCATGCTCACGGCCACTATAGCCTCAACCTGCTGGGCTCAGGCAATTCTTCCGCCTCAACCTTTCAAGTAGCTGGAACTATAGGCACGTACCACTATGCCCGGCTAATTTTTTGATTTATCGTAGAGACGAGGTCTCACCAAGTTGCCCAGGCTGGTCTCGAACCCCTGGACTCAATCCTCTCACTTTGGCTTCCCAAAGTACTGGGATTACAGGCTTGAGCCACTGCGCCCGGCCCAGAAAAAAATATTAATATCATCCAAAAAGAAGAGATCACAATCATAAAACAAGAATTTTTAAAATTCAGAGGTAAAACAAAAAATTCTTGGAAATGAAAGTCATGATAGGAATGAAAAATAATCAGAAGAGTTAGAGGAAAAAGTTAGGGAAATCACATGTAAAATGAAATAAAATGAACTGGAGAGATTAGATGAAAATTAGATGTTTAAAGCATAAGGTCCAACATCCAAATAACAGAAGTACAGAAAGAGGAAGCAAAAGTGGGGGAAGCATCAAAGAAATCATTCAGGAAAAAAGACCAGACGTAAAGATGTAATGTGTCCCTGGTTGTGCCAGAGATGAGATTATGAACAGCTTATGAACGGCTCCTCCCTTTACACTTTTCTTTGTTTTCCAAATTTTGTATAACAAGTATCTTTTTTTTGTTGTTTTTTTTTGAGTTGGAGTCTCACTCTGTCACCCAGACTGGAATGCAGTGGCCGCTCCCGGCCACCGCAGCCTCTACCTGCTGGGCGCCGGCGATCCCTCCACTTCAACCTTCCAAGTAGCTGGAACTACAGGCGTGCGCTACCATGCCCAGCTAATTTTTTATTTTACTGTAGAGATGAGGTCTTACCAAGTTGCCCAGGTGGGTCTCAAACCCGTGGGCTCAGGCAATCCACTCACCTCAGCCTCCCAAAGTGCTGGGATTACAGGCTGAGCCACCGAGCCCGGCTAACAAGTATCTTTTAAAGTCAAGGGGAAATGTGTGGCTTCAGTATTACTAACACTGCCATGAAGCCTTTAGCTCGCTGGTGGTCCTGGTCTCCATAGAGTTAATGTGTAAAAGGAACATGTTGAAAGGGGAAACCTGAACTGAGTCATTTACCCAGAAATTGCAATTATCATCAGGACTAAGTCAGACTCATTCTCCTGCTTGCAGAAAAAAGGTGCTCTCCTAGGTGGTGGGATTGGCAGTTGAGGGAAACTGCCAGGGGAGGGAGGGGCATACCCCATCAACAAGCGTACCTACATAATCAGTGTTTGTATACCTAACCCCGAATTGTACTCTACATCTTTTTTTTTTTTTGAGTTGGAGTCTCACTCTGTTACCCAGACTGGAGTGCAGTGGCCGCTCCCGGCCACCGCAGCCTCGACCTGCTGGGCTCCGGCGATCCTTCCACCTCAGCCTTCCAAGTAGCCGGAATTACAGGCATGCACTACCATGCCCGGCTGATTTTTTTTGATTTATTGTAGAGATGAGGTCTCGCTGCCCAGGCGGGTCTCGAACCCGCGGGCTCAGGCAATCCACTCACCTCAGCCTCCCAAAGGCGCGGGATTACAGGCTGAGCCACTGAGCCCGGCTTACTCTACATCTTTATAATAAAAAATAAAATAAATTTTTTTTGAAAAGAGGGGAAGAGTGCTCTCCTAGAGGACTATCCTAAAACAAGCCACAGGGCTACGTTGAGTGTTTTGTTTTTATTCTCATTTGAACCGATTTCTTTATGACTAAACTCCCATTATCTATCTGAATTCCTCTTGGGTTTTTTGGACTGTGGGTTCCTGGCATACCCGAACATGCAGTTCTGTGTGTGTGGCTGCGCTGTTTCTGCTGCTCTGGTATACCTCCCAAACTCTGCATCCTAATGTCCCTCTCCATAAAGCTTTGAATCTTAAAGACTCTCCAGACTTGAGGAGGCTTTTTGGTAGCTGCTGACCTTTGGCACTGGGGCTCCTTTTCTGCCTCTCCCTCCCCCCCCTTCCCTTCCTTCCCCAATTGTGAGTCTGCAGCTTCATCAGGGAAGGACATGAGCATGAGTTCTGGGGGTGGGGAAGGGATGTGGAGCTTTCCTGTAGATACTGGCCATTGTGGTACTTTCTTGGGAAAAAATCCGGAGCAGATGTTGAGAGCCAAACCACAGAATGGATCTGTGGTCTAACTCTTCCAGACAGTTTTGTCATTGTAGGATAAAGGCTGTTTGCAATGAATATTTTTCATGGGTGATATAACTACAGACCTCTTAATGACTGTTATTGGTTTGTTATAAACATTTCAATGATCAGTATTGTGTTTCTCTTAACTACAGACCTCTTAATAACTGTTATTGGTTTGTTATAAACATTTCAATGATGAGTATTATGTTTCTCTTATTTATCCTTTTTATTATAGGAAAAATCAAACTTGTCCCAAAGTAGAATGAAAATCTAACAAACTCACATGTACCCCAGTCAGCTTCACTAGTTACCGCTCATGACCCATCTGGTTCTGTCTTTACTGTGACCCTGCTTCCAGCCCCCATTCCTGGATTATTTTAAAGCAAAGCCCAGGCAGCATATTATTTCCTACAAAAACAGTTAGTATATATATGTCTAAAATACAAGCATTCTTCACCTTTTTTTTTTAAGAACTACCTTATTTTTTATTATGTTTATTATTATTTTTGAGTTGGGGTCTTATTCTGTCACCCCGGCTGGAGGGCAGTGGCAGTGGCAGGATCACTGCTCACCACATCCTTGACCTCCCTGGCTCAGATGATCCTTCCACCTCAGTCTCCTGAGAGAATAGCTGTGGCACACTGCCACACCCAGCTACGTTTTTGATTTTTTTTTGTAAAGATGAGGTCTCACTATGTTGCCCAGGCTGGCCTTGAACTCCTGGCTCAAGCAATCCTCTCGTTTCAGCCTCCCAAAGTGCTGGTATTGTAGGCATGAGCCACTGTGCCCAATCCTTATTATGTTTAAATATTCAGTTTGTGTTCACACTTCCCCTGTTGTCTCAGACACAATTTTTATAGTTTTCCCCCTCAAATCGGGATCCAAATAAGATTTGCTCATTGATTGATATGTTTTTAAAATATTTGTTTGTAACCCTGATTGTACCCCACATCTTTAAAATAAAAAAATTAGAAGTTTAAAAAAAAAACGCAAAATATTTTTTTAAAAACCCTCTTAATCTACTTTTTCTTGCAGTTTATTTGCCAGACTGAGTCATTTGCTTTCTCTTCATTGCGAAAGAAATGCAGTAAAGCTCCAGATTATTAGGGCCACTTGAAATCATGGTGAAATGCTCTATGTTTAAAAAAAATAATGTCCAGGAAAAATTATTTTATGCTTTTAATGAACAGTCCCATTCTGCGTGTGAGGCCCTCCTTGGACACCCTGTGTGCCGTTTCGTCCTCCCCATGCCCTTGGCACTTCATGTATTCCTCTCCTGTTTTGTTTTTCCTCCTTAACACCTAGAGCTGCCTATGTGTTGTATGTTTCCGTGTTTATTGCCTGCTGCCCCTCTAGAATGTATGTTCCATGGGGGGGCAGGGGTTGTGTGTATTTCGTTCTCTGCTGTATCCTGCGTCTGAAGAGATGAACGAAGATGCTTGAAGGCAGGGCAGAAACGCGGTGAAGATGCTGAGAGAGGAGGGCAGGTAATGCGGAGGGTAAGGAGGAGAGTGTCCCCATGCACCTGCATTTTTGATTAGTCATAGCCATTGGAATCAGAGAGGCCTACACGGTTCTGTGAGAGCGCGGTTGGTGACTGTCTGTCTTCTGCTTGTCACTGAGTGATGGTCGTTGACTGGGTCTGTTGATTCCTGTACCCTTCTGTAGGCTCAGGGCCCATCTAAGAGTCATGGGCTGGTTTGAGCAGTTTTACCAACAGAAACTGGACTGGGAGAACAGTGCTCTCAGACCATCACCAACAGTGTACAAAAGTCCCAACAAGAACAGTGATCTCCAACCATTTGTCTCGATTCAGAACACATTTCCTAACCCTTAGCATGGTTGGATAGCATTCTGACTGTGAAACCATAAACTGGAATGTAGCAGGAACAGCCTGAATGAGTCACCGCTGTGCTAGTAACCAGCCGTGTGGCCTCGAACAGCTTCTGCCACTGTCCTTTGGTCTTCTTGTTTGTGAAATAAAGATGATGCCCTTTCACCACTATAGGGTTGTTGTGAGCCCTCTGTTCTCCAGTGAGCCTGCACGAGAGGGTGGCATTCTGGCTGTGCCAGGAGAGGCTGTGGGGAGCAGTGGCTGAGGAGACAGAGGCCCTACCTCTTTTCTGGGCCACAGCAGGCCCAGGCTAACTGGAGGGCAGGGTATGGCTGGATCTGCAGGCTCCCTTGCCTGTTTTGGGGGTGGGGAAAAGAGATTCTTTTAGGATGTGTTAGCTGAGTGGGGCTGATGCATCTCTCCTCCCCTTCCCTTCCCCAAGGTCCTTGGCAACCTCAGCAGAGCTCCCTGGAGCAAGACAAGGGACAGAGACCTTCCCACTCTGCTGATGGTTTCCTGAGGCATTGTTTTAATCACGTTGGTTAAGAGGATCTTGCAACACCAACAGGATGCATGTCACTGGGACAGCTCATCCTCATTCCTAGAAGTGCTAGTCTGGATACATATATTTTTTCCAGTAAGATGTGAGGTGTTCTGGAAATGCATATCAGTGATCAGAATTCCAGTTGACTCCGCCTCTGCTTTTCCATCACTCCTTGGGGAACCACATTTGCATATCCATGGACAGCAGTTATGTGTTTTTTTTTTCTTGGGCAGAGGTTGTGATTTTTACTACTCCTGGTACCAGACCAGAAGATCTGGATTATTTTCTGGACTCTATGAACTACAGAAAGAAGCCCTAATTTTTTTTTCACTTATAGATTTATGTCATCCGATATAGTAGCCACTAGCCAAATGTGGCTGTTGTTTAAATTCAACGTAGTAAAGTTAAATAAAAATGTAAACTTAGTTCCTCAGTCCTACTGGCAATATTTCAGGTGCTCAAAAGGCATGTGGAAGTAGTGGTGCTTGCCTTAGTGTGGTGTTAGGTTACCAAAATCTCCCAGTAGGGGGATCTCGGTGGGACCTCCGGAAATGTTAGGTTAAGAAATATATCCCGTGAGCCGGGCATGGTAGCGCGCGCCTGTA
This sequence comes from Carlito syrichta, assembly GCF_000164805.1. NCBI lineage: Eukaryota > Metazoa > Chordata > Mammalia > Primates > Tarsiidae > Carlito > Carlito syrichta. The sequence goes on from NW_007251851.1 coordinate 269,289, forward strand.
GTTCCAGCTACTTGGAAGGCTGAGGCGGAAGGATCGCCGGAGCCCAGCAGGTCGAGGCTGCAGTGGTCGGGAGCAGCTACTGCACTCCAATCTGGGTGACAGAGTGAGACTCCAACTCAAAAAAAAGAAAAAGAAATATATCCCGGGGGGACACCCCTTATCAACAAGGGTGCTTGAACGATGCATATATGTATACCTAACCCTTAACTGTACCCCACGATTTTAAAATTAAAAATATATTTAAAAAAAAAAAAAAAAGAAAGACATATATCCCAGCAGGGCCTCCAAAATGTTAAGTCAGACCCGCTGGAATGGGGTTGTACAATCCGGTGCCGCATGAAAGATGCAAAGAATTGCACAGAAGTTAGATTGGAAAATATAGTTTATTTAGAAAGTAAATCAGAAATTGATTGATTCACATCCCCAAGGTAGGGGAGGGGGTCAAAGCTAGGAAACATGGTGACCGTAGCTCAAAGAGCCACGTGGATATATCAGAGTTTAACAAAGCAATGGCTAGAAAGTAAGTTAGAGAGGAGATTCACATCTCCAAGGTAGGAGAGGGGGCCAAAGCTTAGGAAACATGGTGGGTGGCCATAGCTCAAGGAGCACATGATCACACCAGGGCCTAGTAAAGCAATGGGGGCTGGCTACTCGAAATTGAATCCTTTTAAACTTTCCCTTGACGAGGGGAAGGTTGTTAAGGTGATTGGGAGGTGGTCTGCACCATGTCAACACGGAGGGCAGGCACACACAGGTACTGACGTCAGGTGATGGACAGCAGGCAGATGGGTGGGTTAGTCACATGACAGTTGCCATGTTGATGAGGTTGCCATGTGTCATGAAGAGCCAATTAGGTTAACTTGTTTATGGAACAAACTGGGGAAGGGGGTTGTAACATACTCTTCTAGAATGTCTAGTTCATGATTTTCCATTTTGCTTGGTGGGATCATAGCAGCAAAGCCAGGACTAAGTGAAGCAAGGGAGGTGAGCCCTGTGCCAGATTTAAGCAATTACCAATAGCTACCTCTGAGAAACTGGTTCTGTCCTTGGATAATGGATTAGAGGGTAAATTAAAGTGAACTATTAGAAAAATATGACAACTAGGCAGTGTCATAGTGGCTGCTTTTTGAGCATATTAACTCCATGTTATGTCGTTTCATGCAGATTATAGAATGTTTCCATCACAGCAGAAAGTTTTACTGAACAACACTGTAAATATTCCTGCTCAAAGATAAATGAGTGTGGGAAGAGAATGTCAGAGCACTCAGGAGACAAATGAGTGGCAAATGATGAAAAATTATTGCAGTTTTTACTTCATGTTCTTTTCATAATAAAACACTTCTAAAATGAATTCTTACTTCAGGGGAAGACTTAAGCTTCCTCGCATTGACACATTCCATTAGAAGGTTCACTCCAGAGCTCTCTCAACTGTTCTAGTTGCTTGTCACCTTTTAGCACACCTTTTAGCACCCACCATATAGCCAAAGAGTAACTCCTTTCTGCCCTGACTCCACGCACTGCTGGAAGGTCACAATGGGGAAAGTGCATGATTAGAAATTTACACAGCAATCTGTGACCTTTGAGTTAGTGGAAAAGTAAGTGCTTATGACTCTCAGTTTGCCATTTGTGATTCTACAAAAACAGGGAAAAAAGAAACCGTTTAAACATACTCTTCTAGAATGTCTAGTTCATGATTTTCCATTTTGCTTGGTGGGATCATAGCAGCAAAGCCAGGACTAAGTGAAGCAAGGGAGGTGAGCCCTGTGCCAGATTTAAAGAGGCACCACACTCAGGTGCTGACTGTGTACTGGCGTGGACCAGAGAGAGTACGTGTCTCAAAGTTTGCACCCTTTATGACTGGCTTTCCTTGCTATAGTCCCATCCAGGGCTGGCTCTCTTTGGGCCCATTTACCATGCACTCTGGCAGACTGGCTGTGTGGTTCTAGCAATTCTGGACTTGTACATACATGGCTCTTTTGGTGCATACAGCCTCATACTGTGTCTGTACCTCTCCCAGACTGAACCCTTCAGGTGGGGAGTGTATCTCTTTGCTCTTTATATACCTGGACCTGAGTAGTGGATGGGTAAGTTGCTAATGGATCGGTAAACAGATTAGTCCACCAGGGGGCGACTTAATTAGAGTGAAGCGTTGGCATAGACTTTTCTGTTAAGAGTTCTGGTGGCTCAGCCTGTAATCCTGCGCTTTGGGAGGCTGAGGTGAGTGGATTGCCTGAGCCTGCGGGTTCGAGATCCGCCTGGGCAACCTGGCGAGACCTCATCTCTACAATAAATAAAAAATTAGCCGGGCGTGGTAGCGCGTGCCTGTAGTTCCAGCTACTTGGAAGGCTGAGGCGGAAGGATCGCCGGAGCTCAGCAGGTCGAGGCTGCGGTGGCTGGGAGCGGCCACTACAGTCTGGGCGACAGAGTGAGACTCTGACTCAAAAAAAAGAGTTCAGAGAATGTCCTGCATTGTAGCCCACAGTGCTCCACATTTCCTCACAGCTGATGCCTTTCCACACATGGTGAAGCTGAGAATCCTCCCATCAGAGGGTGATGGATGGGCACCACTTCTCCACTTGCCCTTCCCTAGAATTCTTTCGCCTTCAGCATCAGGAGAGAGTTTCTTTCTTCCCCCCTTTCCCTCTGCTTTCTCCAGAGTCTGTACTGTGGCCAGACTGTCCTAGGAACACATGCCTGGGCCCGGGCGTGCCATGATTGGGGGAGGCCTGGGGAAAAAAGCGATTACCTGGGGCTGGGAGGTGCCTTTGTGGATCTGTGTTTCATGCTTCTCCTCTCTGCCTCCACAGAGCGTACTGAAGAAGAGGGATCAAGTTCAAGCAGAGTATGAAGCCAAACTGGAAGCTGTGGCTCTGAGAAAGGAAGACCGCCCCAAGGTCAGGGAAGCCACCTGGCAAGGGCTGCAAAGCTGTAATCTCCCTGCTGGTGCTAAGTAAATTCTTGTCTCTAGATCTGTGTGACTGAGGGTGGTCAGTGCCAACTGTGCTATGTTGATGTTATTATCTTTTTGCTCCCTTTCCTGTCTTATTTTTGAGAGTTCCTAATGGGCAACATTGGGTTGAATTTTCTGCTGTTTCCTTGGTTTTTTTAAAAAAAAGACTTCCAGTTTTGCCATTGATTGGCAATTCCTTGGCATCATAGATGGCACTGCAGAGAGAGGGAAAGAACCGCCTAGACCAGTGCTCTCAAAGTGTGACTCACAGACCAGTTCACAAACTGTGTGATCCGTGATGGGAAAAGTGCAGAAGCCGAGAGTGAGTACTTGGAAACTTCTGTAGCAATTAGACATTGCTGCAGAACCAGTTGAACACATCACATCGAACACGTGAGATGAATGTTGTCAAACTTGTGTGGAGAGTTTCATGTGGAGCACTATGATCATGCCTGTGAATAGTTGCTGCACTCTGGCCTAAACAATGTAGGGATACCCTGTCTTTTAAAAAAATATCAGATTTTGGAGCAGTTTGGGTTTTAAATTGGGGATGCTCAACCTGTATAACAACTACATCATATTTACATTGTATTTGATATTACAAGTGCTCTAGAGATGATATGTATATGGGAGTATAGATGTATATGGGAGTATGTGGGAGGATGTACATAGGTTATGTGCAAATATGACATCATTTTTTTTTTTTGAGTTGGCGTCGCCCAGGCTGGAGGGGCAATGGTTCCAGGACCCCTGTGGACACCACAATCTGTAAATGCCCCTTATATAAAAATAAAGAAGTCACTTATATAAAATGGTATTGGCCAGGCTTGGTGGCTCAGCCTGTTATCCTAGCACCTTGGGAGAACAAGGCAAGTGGGTTGCCTGAGCCCACAGGTTCGAGAACAGCCTGGACAACTTGGTGAGACCTCATCTCTACACTAAATAAAAAAATTAGCTGGGCATGGTAGCAAGTGCCTATAGTTCCAGCTACTTGGAAGGCTGAGGCGGAAGGATCGCCTGAGCCCAGCAGGTCGAGCCTGGGGTGACCGTGAGTGTGCCACTGCACTCCAGCCTGGGTGACAGAGTGAGACTCTGACTCAAAAAAAAGAGACAGAGATGAGCAAGCCAAGGCCAAGTATCTCACAGCCAGTCACTGGTAGAGCTAGGATTATACCCTGCAGCCTGACTTTAGAATCTTGTACTCACCATTATATTACTCTGCTGCTTTTTTGTTTGTAATTGGAAGGTGTATTTGTTTTCAGAGAATGAGTGGGGGTAGGGAAGTTTATTAAGATAATAGCAGGGACCCGAGTTTCAGATAAATAGGTTGACATCAGAGTCACTAGGTTTTTTTTCCCTTCCCTTGCCTTGGTTCTTGCTGCCACTGTGGCCTTGCTGAGACATACCTGGACAGGAACCAGCTTTGAGCATTTGAAACTCACACCTCAGAAATGGCACATCTTGGCTTTGTATAGAGCATTTTAAATATGAATTGCTTCACAGGATCACCGCAGTTGTCATCTGAAGCCCAGAGGGAAGGCATTGTTTTTGTCCCATTTCATGGGTGAGGAAATGAGACACAAAGCAACTCAGTAAATTGCCTAGCCTGTTTGATGCCAAATGTCTCTATGTCCTGTACATGTTTGCTGTGTTGACTTGAGCTACTCCCATGGTGATTTGTGTTACCAAAGCATGAAGTCAGATGATAAGGATTGGGACTCTGGTGTTTGACCCAGTGGTGCAGCTAGGACCCTCCCTCTCATTCCTCTTACTACAAGCTGTCAGCCTTCTTCCATCCTGTGTGCCATAAGGAAGGCAATGACAGAAATGCAGCCATGTGTGCACAGCTACCCTCTACCTGCCAGTTGCTGGTCTCAGCGAATAGCTCTCAGCTGACCCTGTGACATTCTGGAACATGGTGCTGTCTGTTGAGTCTCAGTCTCATTTAAAGGGATGACTTATTTTTATATACACTATTTTAAAAGTTTCTAGCCAGGCATGGTAGGTCACACCATAATCCCAGCACTTGGGGAGGCTGAGGTGGGAGGATTGCTTGAGCCCAGGAGCTCCAGACCAGCCTAGGCAACATAGCAAGACCTCATCTCTACAAAAAAATAAAAACTTTAGCCAAGCATGGTGCTGTGCACGTGTAGGTGGAAGAATCTCCTGAGTCTAGGAGGTCAAGGCTGCGGTGAGCCATGATTATGCCACTGCCTTCTAGCCTGGACAACAGAGTAAGACCCCAACTCAAAAAATAACAGTAATAAAATAAAAATAAATAAAAAGTTTTCTTCTAACAATTTAGTCCCCAAATATAAAGATAGAAGTTACTTTACAGAAAGACAAATACTGCATGATCTCATTGATGTGGAATCTAACAAAGTTGAAGTCATAGAAACAGAGAGTAGAGTGGTGGTTACCAAGGTTTGGGGTCTGGGGAAATGGGGAAATGTTGTTCAGAAGGTACAAACTGTCAGTTAAAAGATGAACAAGCCCTGGCTAACTTATGTACAGTATGGGTGGTGAGGGATATGCTCATTAATCAGTATGTGGCAGTTATTATACAGTGTATACATAAATCAAATCATCTTTGCCAATTAAATATTGAAAAAAATTAGAAGTCACTTTTTCTGACTAGGAGAGAGAAGGAGAACCAGCAAGTTCTGCTACTGGCCTACTTTGGGAACTGAGGCTCCTGCGTCTTAAAGCTGTCACTTAAATAGATGTCAGCACATGTATATACTCAGCACTGAATACATGCTTCCTCAGAGGCCGGTTTTGTCATTGAATATGTTTAGCCTCGTATGGGATACATTCCTTTCCAAAGTCAGGAGCTGAAGTTGTGAATAACAGGCTGAATTAGTCTTAATTGTGCCCTGGTCTTCTGGCTTCTGGCAGCTCACACCAGCCTCCGCAGTCCTGAGCAAGGAAAAAACTGTCTTTGGCTCCCCGATACCACCCAGCCGAGTTGCTGAGGCTCCCGGCTTCTTGTTCTTGTTGATCTGAGTGACTATTCTCTCCATTCCCGGTGGTTGTTGAAATCTTCCTGCTGCTACTGTTCATCACCTTCGTAGAGCACCACGTACCCACACAGCTCATCCTCTTGGCCACTGGAATTCTTACCAGAGTAGGAGGGTTTCTTTCCAGTCAGTGAGAGTAACCAGTGGGTCCCAAGCACACATCTACATTCTGTTAGCACACCATTGCTGGGCCGTCTTCATCTTCCCTCTTTCTCGTGGGATGTTGAGCAATGCCAAAGTTAATCTTGCTACTTACTTATTTAGCATCTGTGATATTTAAAGACAAAACCGGAGCTGTCATGGTGAGTGTAACCTAACAATGGGCACAGCAGAAATTGTGTGCCAGTTTTGGATCTGAGGCAGCAGCTACCCTGTTGGGCAGAGGGGAGGGCTCAGCTGGCAGCCTGTCGAGTCTACCATGGTTTGGTGGAAAGAACACAGGGTTTACAATCAGATGGCCCTTGGTTCAAAGCCCAGCTGTGGCCCCAACTTGCACTAATTTGCTCCTCAGCCTTTGTGGGCCTCAGTTGCCTCATACATGTGATTGTTATGATGCCAGAACATGTTCAGCATCGTAGTATGGGACATAGTAGCAGACACTCCATTGGTGGCACCTCTGGTGTTTATGCCGGTTCCAGTAGGAATGCTGATGGGGAACTTTGTTTTCTGGGTTTGTTGCCACTTTCTTTTTTTTAATCTTTTTTTTCCCCCTAACCACAGCATTTTAGACATTGCTGTATGTTCTCAAGCTTCTCTACCCCTCCCCCACACCTGTCCTACCTGACAACCCACCAGCAGGTATAGACATCTAGGAAATGAGCAACATAAGGTTTGCTGTGCTTTGCTTGATGTGGTTATGAGTTCACAAAACCAGAGCTGCTGTTGACGAGATAAAAGCCAGGGTATCAGGAAGTGGGTTAGGGCTGTTTCTACCCCAAGAACTTGGCCAATTCTGTTGGTAACTGATAGAGGGAATGAGATGGCTCACAGGTCTGTTGCAGGGGAGGGGAGAGCCTGGATCTGAACAGGTTAACACTTCTGAGGGAGTCTGGGGGCTTTCCTCATTTTGAGGTGAAATTCTGAAACAATTTCCCTGAAGAGTGGGGGAAAGTTGATTTTTGTGAAACCATGGAGTAATATCAAAATCTGATCACGTTTTTTGTAACTCAGAGGAAGGAAATAGCTTCTCAGGTCTCTACAACCTTACTGTGCATTTTAAACTGAGGTGGTCATCTTACGACCACGGAGTCCTGGGATGTCATGGATGTAGGAGTGAGTTGTGTGGCCCCAGTTGCTGGACTGGGAGCCTTTGGCTCCTCAGTGTGTGCTGAGGGCGTGGGGTGAAAGAGCCTTTCGAGCTGAGGGGAAATAGTAGTATCACAGAATTTTTTTTTTTTTTGAATTGGAGTCTCACTCTGTCACCCAGACTGGAGTGCAGTGGCCGCTTCCAGCCACCACAGCCTCGACCTGCTGGGCTCCAGTGATCCTTCCACCTCAACCTTCCAAGTAGCCGGAATTACAGGCATGCGCTACCACGCCCGGCTGATTTTTTGATTTATTGTAGAGATGAAGTCTCGCTGCCCAGGCGGGTCTTGAACCTGCGGGCTCAGGCAATCCACTCATCTCAGCCTCCCAAAGGCGCGGGATTACAGGCTGAGCCACCGAGCCCGGCTACAGAATTTATTTTTATGTATTTATTTTTTTTTGAGTTGGAGTCTCACTCTGTCACCCAGACTGGAGTGCAGTGGCACACTCCCGGCCACCGCAGCCTCGACCTGCTGGGTTCCAGCGATCCTTCCACCTCAGCCTTCCAAGTAGCTGGAACTACAGGCATGCACTACCACGCCCAGCTAATTTTTTTGATTTATTGTAGAGATGAGGTCTCACCAAGTTGCCCAGGCGGGTCTTGAACCCGTGGGCTCAGGCAGTCCACTCTCCTCAGCCTCCCAAAGTGCGGGATTACAGGCTGAGCCACCGAGCTGGCTAGTATCACAGAATTTAAAGTTGCTTTGTCATTAGGCTTAAGGAAACTCAGCGGACACTGTGGTGGTTTATTCTCAGGCAAATGGAGTTTTGGATTATGTAGATGTGGCTTCCCTCATTTAATTTTGGGGTTGGAGAAATGGTAGGCACTTAACAGGGGGCTGGCTGCCTTCCTCTGTATTGTCAGGTCTATAGACTTAAGTAAATCTTAGAATTTGACCTTTCTTTGAAGCTAGGGAGGTGTCAGAGCTATTACTGGAAATAAGGAGGGGCTAAGGAATTGCTTTTTTTTTTTTTTTTTTTGAGTTGTAGTCTTACTCTGTCGCCCAGACTGGAGTGCAGTGGCCGCTCCCAGCCACTGCAGCCTCGACCTGCCGGGCTCCGGCGATCCTTCCACTTCAGCCCTCCAAGTAGCTGGAACTACAGGCGCGCACTACCATGCCCGGCTAATTTTTGATTTATTGTAGAGATGAGGTCTCGCCAGTTGCCTGGGCGGGTCTTGAACCCGCGGGATCAGGCAATCCACTCACCTCAGCCTCCCAAAGCACGGGATTACAGGCTGAGCCACTGAGCCCGGGTAGGAATTGCATTTAAAGTTGAACCAGAAGCATTTGTACCCTAGTGTGCACAATGAGGGTGAACTATGGAGGAAGTGTTTCCATTTTACTTTATTCTGCACTGATTCTTTTTGGTGCTAATACATTCAGCATTACTAGTTCAAAAAAGAATAAAGAGAGGAAGTCAGGAGAGAATGTATTACAGAACTCATAGTTTTTTCCAAAAGGCATAAAACAGGATGTGGGGGTTGTGATTTTGGTATCGAGTCTGGTGAAGTTGTTTGAAATGGGGAGTGACAGGATGGAGGTGAGAAAGAATGTCATGTGTAGGGAGCAGGTGTGTTGTGTGGAGGTGGATGGGAACAAGACAAAACTTACTGAGCTGTTGCTTCTCAGGTTCAGCAGGAGTGAGGAAGCCAGGTAGAAAGTAGCCTCGCTTGGACAAACCTCCTGAAGGTAATGGATCTTTGAAATCTCTTAGAACCACCAGGATGGTGAACATTCTGGAATGGGGAAGATTGGCAGACAGCAAGAACCCCTATGCTAAAATGGCAACAGGGAGACTTGGAAATACAGAGCTTCTACAGACTAGAGAGTGAGCTTGGGTTTCTGCTGTTTCCAGCCACTTCTGGCAAGTGAGGAGAGAGATGCCTGATGCTTGCCAGTTCTCCCCACAGTGGTCATGATCTCAACCTGGGTTAAAAGCCAGATGCAGCCAGTCAGAGGAGGGTTGCACCTGTCATCTCCTTTATCTTATTTAATTCCTACCACAGCCTTCTCTCAATGGGTTATTCCCATTTTATAGATGAGGAACCAAGGCTCAGGGGAAGTGCATAACTTACACGTCGAAACTAACACATGGAGGAACTGGCATCAGGCTACCAGAAGTATCTGCTTTCAAAGCTGGCGGTTTAACTTTGCTACATGGGCTCCAGCAACCTTTGTTCCCTTGAGGGAAGACTCTGGCTTTCCCAAGCACGGACAAATGTTAGCGAGGCTGGAGGAGAGAGCATGAGCCTTTTCTGGGGCCTTCGGTCTAGTTTCCAGTCACAGTGCAGGTCGGTTGATGGCACTTAACTCATCTCATGCACTTACCTCTCCCTCCTAATCTGCCATCCTCTGAAGTCTGTTTTTATCTTTTTTTAAAGAATGCTTTCTTTTAGAGCACCAGTGACTTTTTTTCTATTTGTCAAGTTCAGTGGGCTGATGAGTGAGGAGAGGGGTGCCTGATATTTCCCAGTTCTCCCCACAACGGCTATGATCTCCATCTGGCTGGATGCATGCATCCAGGCAGCACCTGTCACAACTCACAGAAAAACTGGAAATATTTGTATGGCACACTAGGATAAACAGACGAGGTTGTTTGAAGCTGGAGGTGACCAGCACGGGAACTCTGGCTTCCCAGAGGGCTGGGAGCTCAGTATTCCTGCCAATCACATATCGCCAGTTAGGAAGCCCTGCCCATTTCATGCAGCAGCATGTGGCCGAGGAGACCACTGGCTTGAACTGGTCATTGGTCCTGGCACCTGTCCCATAGTAGCCATGGGACAGGTGCCACTTGGGAGGAGCCTCTCCTCCCAAGTCTTGGGATTATGTCTGCCTTGTACAGTCTTTGGGGATTTTATTAACCTACTGTCACCTTGGGAATAGATAATATGACATCTCCAGCCCAGCTCCAAGAAGGAAACTTGGGTAGCCTGGAAATGTCTGGCACATGGAAGGAACTCAATAATACATTAAAAAATTAACATTTTAAATGTAAAAATACATTTTAAAATGAATGTAGGTTGCCATCCCACTGCCCAGCACACAGAAATGCACAGTTTCATCCATGTGACCCTTCTCCCGTAATGCCAACAACCCATGTTCTGTAGTGGGAGTTCTCATGAAAGATTGGGGAACCCATTGTGAAAAATGCACTCTGTCCTCTATTTAGAAGTTCTTATCTTTGAAGTCTTATCTGGTGATTTTTTTTCCTTCTTCGTGTCTTGGGATAAGGATCACCCACAATTAGCAGTGGCTATTGCCATCTCAACATCTTTCAGACACAAGGTAACGATCTCTGAGTAACTAAAATAAAAACACTGAGATAAGAAGGAATGGTCAGTGTTACTGGTCAGTAAATCAACTGTCATTGCAAAGACGTTATCAAAAAAGAAACCAATAAGAAAAAAAAAAAAAGAAACCAGGGCAAGAAGAGTGTGGGCCTGAGTATGAGTTTCTGGAATCCTTTTCATCAAGTTAGGTAACTTCATAAGCTGGTCACATTAGACAGCTCACCACAGTTCCTTTTATTCTCTTAGTTTTAAGCCCCTTTGCCCTCTTCTAACTCCCACCATCCCTGGGCTTCTCTGGCACTGTTCTCTCTGATTCACCTCCTCCTACTGCTATACCTACCTTTCTTAGTTACTTTTTCTGAGTCCTTTAACCTACACATATTAGCTTTTCCGTGAATTCTTCCCTTGGGCCCCGCCCTCCTCAGCTCACTCCCGCTTTTGTTCCTTCCTATATTAAAATTATTTTCAATTGTGATAAAATATACATAGTGTAAAATTTGCCATCTTAACTCTTTTTAAGTGTACGGTTTAGGAGTGTTACATTGTTACATTGTTGGGTAGCTAATCCCTGGAGCTCTTTTTATCTTGCAGAACTGAAACTCTATACCCATTAAACGACTTCTCATTTCCCCCTCCCCCAGCCCCTGGTAACCCCCATTCTACTTTCTGTTTCTATGACATTGACCATTCTCAGTACCTCATATAAGTGGAATCATATAGCATTTCTTTTTCTGTAACTGGCTTCTTTCAATCACCATAATATCCTTGATTTATCCATGTTATAGCATGTGTCAGAATTCCCTTTCTTGTTGAGGCTACATAATACTCCATTGTCTCTTGTGTGTGTGTGTTTGCATTTTGTTTAACCATTCATCCTTCAGTGGACATTTGGGTTACTTCCACATTTTGTGAATAATGCTGCTTTGAACATGTGTATACAAATATCTCTCTGAGATCCTGCTTCCAATACTTTTGGATGTATATCCAGAAGTGGAACCCAGCAGGATCATATGGTAGTTGTATTTTTAATTTTTTGAGGAACCTCCATACTGCTTTCTGTAGTGGCTGTACCATTTTATGCTTCCACCCTCGGTGTGCCAGGATTCCCGTTTCCCCATGTTCTCACCAACACTTGTTTTCTGGTTTTTGGGTAGTGGCCATCCTCCGGATGTGAGGGTCTGTCTCACTGTGATTTTGATTTGCAAGTTCCCTAATGATTATGAGGTTGAGCATTTGTATATCTTCTTTGGAGAAATGTTTGCACATTTAAATTTTTTTTCTTTCTTTCCATAAGCTTTTAGCAATGATGTGTTTTCTTGGTGGTGGTGTTGATGATCTCAGCCTCCTCTATGGAGGGAGGTTTCACCCTTATCCTGGCTGCAGCCCCCTGCTTTTTCTGGTCTGTGGAACTGTCCTTTATCCTGAGCCTTTTGGTGGCACTTGGGCCACCCAGTCACCCAGACTAGAAACTTTAGACTCTTCTCCGACTCCCTGTATCTTACTTCTCATGGGAAGTCGGTTGCCAAATCTGTCAGTACTGTCTCCACCAGACTGGTTTAATCCACCCTCTCCCACTGCCTTGGTCCCAGGGTGCCCAATGCGATTTTCATGCCAGTATATAGTTTGGAGTTGACTCATCTCTGATGTGTGATGAAATCTCACGGTGAGGTAGTATGGGGGAAATTTTGTGGGTCATAAAGTTTGAGAAAAAAATTCAATAATATAGTTTATAATTGGAAAATATAAAAAATATTTGTTATAATACATGGAATAAAGCTCAATAAAATATCTTTGGGCCAGGCGTGGTAGCTTGTGCTTATAATCCCAGCAGTTTGGGAGGCTGAGGTGAGAGGATTGCCTGAGCTCACAGGTTCGAGACCAGCCTGGGCAACTTGGCGAGACCTTGTCTCTACAATAAATTAAAAAATTAGCTGAGCGTGGTGATGCATGCCTGTAGTTTCAGCTGCTTGGAAGACTGAGGTGGAAGGATTGCCTGAGCCCAGCAGGTCAAAGATGTGGTAGCTGTGAGCTTGCCACTGTACTCCAGCCTGGGCAACAGAGTAAGACTCTGGCTCAAAAAAAAAAAAAAATTTTTTTTTTTTAACTTGAGGGGCTGTGCAAATGATGGACTATCCTCTGTGAAGAGCAAATTATAATATTGATGCTTATATAAGCTAACATGTTTATTGAGCATGTAATACATGCCAGGCACCAATTGTTTAACGCATATTATCCCATTTAACCTCATCACAACCTTGTAAGGTGGAGAGCATTATTATCCAGACAAAGAAGCTGAGGCCCAGGCCCCAAGTTACACATGTGGTGAGTGGTGGATGGGGTATGCAGACTCTGGAAACTTGGTTCTAGAGTAGTCTGCTACAGCTAGAGGAAATGTGAGGCTTTTTCTCTTCTCTAAAAGACGCATGAATTAAACAGGCCTCAGAAAACCTGGCCTTCTGGAAGAGTCTTGGGCTCCTTGTCTCCTACCCACTGTCCCTGCAAGCTTGCCAGCTGCAGTTCTCGCTCTACACTTTTGTGGGCACCGTGGCCTGCGAGTGATTCCCAAGGTGGGAATCTCTGTCGCTTGCATATACTGTCATTCTGGAATATCTTCCCATTGTCCTGTTCCTCACTTCTGTCAGTTTTGAAAGCATTGCCTCACTGCTGATTTCCCCATGAAGCCTGATGTTCTCCAGGTTGGACTCCTTCTCCAGCCCCTCCTCAGCATGCTTCTCATGGGGCTCAGGGTAAAGTGAAAGCACTCATGGTTTCTCACCTTAGTGCCCAGGCATGTTGTTTTCTCCCCAGCTAGACTGTAGGTAACTTGAGACAAGGTTTGCCTGTTTGAGACCTAGGCATTTTCATATTCCTCAATGCCAAGCATAGAGTGTGTTATGAGAATGATCGCTAAAAATTTCCTAGACAGGTTCAGGCAATTGTAAAATCCAGAGCCATGGCATGGAATCTTAATTTTTGTGAGTCAGTCAGAGTTCCCATCCCCAGGACAGAACCCAGGAATCATTCCTCAATAAGAAGTTCTCTGAATCAGCGACCCCAGCTGCCCCTTCTCTGTGTACCCCAGTGAGGTTCTCTTTTCAGAGTTTAGCTTTTTCTCCTCACAGCAGGAGTTTTGTTTAGTAGGCAGAGGAGTAGGGGCATGGAAGTGAGGCTGCAGGGAGCTGAGACTGACCACTGTGGCTTGCTCACCTCTATCCTTAAGGCTGATTCTTGGACGTTTGTCAGGGAGTGGCGAGTGACTCTGGAGAGGCAAAGGCAGGGTACTCTGGGTTTTATTTCCATTTCTTCTTAGGTGAGCAATAATAATGGGTGACCCAGTGGGAAAAGTGACTTCAGTCATGGCATCTAAACAAAAAGACAGTCTTTTTTTTTTTTCTCTCTTCCAGAAAATTAAGTGCTTTGAAGAATGCTACTTTCCCCCTCCTAACAGAAAAGTTCCTTTCTTTTAAGCTGGCTGCCTGGGATGTCTTGATATATCTTTCTCTCCAGCTACATCCTTTTCCCACCCAGGTTTCACTCTCATGCCAGGCATGTTTGAATCTCCTTGCCTTGGCTGTGTGTCTTCCCCTACTCCTGTGTTCTGCAGCCATCTTTAGACAGTCTGGGTAGGAGATGGCCAAGCTCCCTGAGGTGTCCGACTCCCTCAGGCCTGGCCTCTCCACACTGGCGCCATTCTGGGTCAGTTCCTTGCCCATAGGCTTGGATGTAAAACCCTTTTGGTTGGTGGAGATTGACTCACACATAGCTTGGAGATAGTTGAGTTCATAGGCCCTAGCACACAAAACCTACAAGGCCTTGCTTGTTGTTGGGAAGCATTTGGTGGGTGGGTGTTTGCCTCAGCTTTGGGCGTGCTGTCCCCCTGGCTACCCTCAGAGCCCAGTGGAGCATTTGAATTAGGAGGAAAGAAGTCAGCTTTGTGCTTTGGGAATTGCTGCAACCATGAGGCCCTCTCTAGCTGTGTAGGATGAGTGAGACTCACCAAAGCAAAGTGAAAGTTGTAAAATTCAAGTGACATAGTTCCCTTTTGAGAAAATCTTCTAAATCTCTTTAATAAGCCGGGCTTAGTGACTCAGCCTATAATACCGCACCTTTGGGAGGCTGAGATGAGTGGACTGCCTGAGCCCACGGGTTCGAGACCCGCTGGGGCAACTTGGCTAGACCTCATCTCTACAATAAATAAAAAAATTATCTGGGCATGGTAGTGTGCACCTGTAGTTCCAGCTACTTAGAAGGCTGAGGCGGAAGGATCACCAGAGTCCAGCAGGTCGAGGCTGCGGTGACCAGGAGCGTGCCACTGCCCTCCAGCCTGGGTGACAAGTTTAATAAAAACTTGAAATAGCTTGTTGTATTTTTATTCTTTGTATTTCAGATTCTTTTGACATGTATAATATCTTTCTTCTTATTTTCTCAGACTTACCTAACTCTAATTCTTTATTTTTTATTATCTGGTCTCTGGAAAAGCACAGACAAATTTCTAGTTTATTTATAATTTGGGGTTCTGAAGAGGAGACTGGCTAATAATATTATTGTTGTAATTAATTCTCTGGTTAATGGGGAAAGGCATTATCAAATGTTGCAAGTAATGGAATAGTTCATACAACCTGGGAAAACCTACTTCTTTTTAATTCCAGTATGGGACACAGGAGAATAGCAGGGTAATACCAAATATTGTTGGGCATTTGCAAAGTCTGCATACATTTTAAAGTATAGATAGATCAATCCTAAAAGGAACCAAAGACATATAACTCTGACTTGCAATGTTTTTTCTTCTTTTGTATAAATAGAGAGGGTGTTTCCCCCACGAGTCTCTGTTGTTCTTGGGTAGGTTTGAAGATTTGTGTTAAGGCCTTTTTGGAACTCCTCCTTAGACCTGAAAACCCAAGGTTCTGCTTGCAAATAAATGGCCCCAGAGGAAGGAGCGTGTTGATAGCATGTTAATGTAGTACTTTGGCTTTTGACAAGCGTGTGAGAGAGAAGCTGAAGGCAGGAATGCCAGTTATGCATACAAAGCACTCACCTAAGCCTCCCCTTTCCAGGTGCCAGCAGATGTTGAGAAGTGTCAAGATCGGATGGAGTGTTTTAATGCCGACCTGAAAGCTGACATGGAGAGGTGGCAGAATAACAAGAGGCAGGACTTCCGGCAGCTGCTCATGGGGATGGCCGACAAGAACATCCAATATTATGAGAAGGTAATGAGTATGCCCAAAAGATTGCCTTTTCTAGTAGCTGGAGCATTTTGTAAGGGCTTGCCAGAAATCTAGAAACTGGGGTCCTGCTAGGCTTATCTCCTTCCTTTATTTTATCTGCTTGGTCTTTACTCCTCCTTCATGCTTTTGTCCAGCTGTGCTGGCTGAGGTGCTGGGCTTGGGAACAGAGGCCCTGGTTATTCCCAGGGGTTTCCCTTGCACACTGTGCTGATGGAACCAGCACTGTATATTCCATGCTCTTTGGGCCCGGTGCCTGGTTACTTTCCAGAGTTGGTCAGACCTTCAGTGTAGGGAAGCCACCAGCACAATTAATGGAGGCTTTGGAATTACCTTACATTGTCTTGTGTTTCTGTATATAGGGGTTCTTCACTTTCATTGTGCCATGGACCCCTTTCACCATCTGGTGAGGCCTATAGACCCCTTTCCAAAATACTGTTTTTTTAAAAAAATTATTTAAAACAATAACCTAAAAATATTATTTCTAAATGATTAAAATAAAGGAATGTAGGCTTATAAGGGAAAGCAGTTCTAATAAATAGTTTTATTCATGGATCCCCTTGATCTGTGGATCTCAGGTTAACTCTGACGTGTGAACACACACACTCAGGTTAAGGACTCCAACGTGTGAACACACACACACATACACATACACACATGCTCACGGATGACTGTCATCAAGCTACAGCCTAGTCTTCTCAATCAAGGGTTGCTCCTAATATATCCAGCTGTGCATTTCTGCTAATGAATCCTGATACTCCTTAACAGCTTAAAAGTTACAGATGGAGAATAGCCTGATCACAGTTCAGCAAGTAACTTGTAGACTTTAAATCAGACTGTTTGAAATATGGCAGCCTCTTAGCATGCTGGACAAGTATTAACTCAGCTACTCACACCACAATGCTAGAAACATGTCCTCGTCTAAAACTTGAAGAAGCCATCTCTTTTGAAGTCTTTGGTGGCTCTAGCGGCCGTTCAGAGGCAGTGTGTCTGCATCTTTTTAAGTTCATTTGGAGGAGGATGCAGGAAGCAGTCATGGGACAGGTCTTAGGGAAGGACTATGAGGACAGACCAAAAAACACCCAGAATTACCTTTTGAAGGACAGACCCCTTGTAGTACAGGCTTTCCCCACTAGGTAAGTATTCTAGGAATTCATCAACATCAATGTACCAGCTAGCGTTGTTGTGAGAGGCTACATTGTGGAAGAAAGGAGTTGTGGCAAACAAGTGACTGGTTCTTCTACCATGACAACACACCTGCCCATACTACGCTGAGTGTTCAGCAGTTTTTGACCAAAAACAGCATGACCCTGTGCCCCACCTTCCCTATTCACTTGATCTCACCCCGAGCGACTTTCTTTTTGTTTCCCTGGATGAAAAAAGTTCTCAAAGGGAAAAGGTTTGCCGATATGGAAGAGGTGAAACAAAAAACAGCAGAAGCATTAAAAGACATCAAAATTAATGAGTTCAAAAACTGCTTTGAGCAGTGGAAAAGGCGTCTCAATAGGTGTATTGCATCAAATGGAGAGTACTTTGAGGGTGACTGAAGTTTAAACATGTAAGAATAAATACATAATTTTAAATACATTCCAAGTTTTTTTGGGTCCCCCTCATATCTTAAAGTGGAAGGAGAAAGGAGGCATGCCCATTTTTCTGCACTTTTATGAAGACTCCCTATTATGCTGGACTGTCCCTGGACTGGATGCTTTGCATGTGTCATCTCATTACATTTAACTCTCACCTAACACACTTATCAAGTGGGTTTGATGATTCCCTATTTAAAGGTAAAAAAACGGAAGTTTAGCAAGGTCTTGAACTCTACCCGAGGTTACACAGCTTGTAGTGACTGAACTAGAATCAGAGTCAGCTCTTATGAGTCTGTAAATCTGAACAGTTCTGATACACTGTCAGCTTAGGGGTCAGGGGCCACACGTCCTCTGGACAGTCCTGTCTGCCCAGAGGAGGAGAGATTACGCCATTTGAAGTTGAGATTTTGTTCCTCTATTGATTAGGCCCTTAGGCAAGGTACTTCTCTGCGCCTCTTGTTTCTTCATTGGTAAAATGGGAGTGATTCTTCTCCACCAAATGATTATAAAGATACAGTGAAGTAATGTATGTGTGAGTACCTAAATCATACCTAGAAATGATAGGCACTCAGTCAATGCTCCTTCCTTCCTTGATTCACCTTCCCTCTGCTGTTCAACAGCTTTCCCACTACTACAAAACCAACTAGGTGGGTGTCTCCATCACTCCTCTTGGTGGTTAATCCCAGCATTCCCAAAGCTGCGGTCCCAGGACTCAAACCCATGTCTTATGTCTGTGTTTTGTTATCTTCCCACTGTACCACCAACAGAGTTGCTATCTCGGGGCCTAATCTTGGCTCCTGCAAACATTTAACAAATGCTTTTTGTGAACTTGCTGTGTGCAAGGGACTGTGTGTGCAAGATTGATAAACGGCAGCGTTCCTGCCCTTCAGGCATCCTTAGTCTAGTGGAGCATATGTGTTAAGCCCACAATTTCAGCATGATAAGGAAAAGTACAGGAAACCTGGAGGAAGTACTAGGGGGCAAAATGCAGACTGGAGGTGGAAAGGGCAGGTGAAGTGAGCAGAAAAGGCCAGTCTGAGGAAATGGTGTTTGTAATCAGAGTCTCAGAGACAAAGCTCTGGGGAGCATGTGTTCCAGGCAAAGAGGTCAACATATATACAAGGTCCCTGAGGTAAAAAAGAGTTTGGTGCATCTTAGGATGGAAAAGAAAGCTGGTATGGCCTCGTTCCTCATGACTGGTATAGAAGGACCATTCCAGATCTAAGGTGATGGCCCAAGGAGAGAGCAGAGCCTGGAATGCCATGGACCCCACACTGCCCTCCTCATATAAGGCGGGCTTCGGAGTCTAGCTTCCCCTCTGACCTCCGCGTTATCAAGGAAGGAATCAGGGAGTGGTTTCATCACTCATCTTCCCAGCTTGATGTAAGGAGACCTCCCTCCTCCCACCTCCCCAGAACTCCTCCCCAGATGACTCAATACAAAATCCTCCTCCATCCTGGGTTGCTTCTAAGAAAGGCCTGCGATTCACCTGCCCTTTTCATGCGAGAGACTGCTCAAAGGGAGGATCATTTTTGCTAAGCAGCGTGTGCTCAGAGGACAATTCCCGAGTCCTCTCTAAGTTCATGGCTTTTCACAAGCATCTGGAATGAAAAGAGATTGGTGTAATGGAAGGAACAGTATGGGAATCATGAGCTCTGACCATGTACAAGCTGTGTATCTGGGCCACTTATTTTTTTAAATTTTTTTTTCATTAATCAGTATTTTTTATTATGGTTTTGTGGGGTACAGTTAAGGATTAGGTGTACAATTACATTTCACTCAGCACCCTGTTGATAAGAGGTGTTTTCCCATCCCCCGTAATCTGGGCCACTTATTTAACCTGAGTCTCATTTTCCCCATCTATGAAATGGGTGTATATGTGCATAATAAATAAGGCTTCTACTTCATAAAGGGTTTGTGAGGACTGGTGATAATTAACATACAGTACATAACAGTGCTTGGACATAATATAGCTCTGTAAATATCGGGTCCCCCTCCCCCATTCTTGGTTTGGGGAGATGCAGGAGTGGCCCAGACAAGCAAATCTGCCGCTGATGAGGAAGGGCGGGTTTTCCCCCCACTCTGACTCGTGTGACTGGCTCATTCCAATTCTGAACTACATCCTTGTGCAGGCCCCACCCACACTTGGAACAGTGTCTCCATCCCTGCTGAGAGCCTGGAACCTCACCAAGGGCTTCCTGCCTGGTTTCTTTTCTGCTTTTCGAGAGAAAGAATTTCTTCCAGTAAATCCACTTCTACTTTCTGGATATAAGCTTTATGGACTAACACGAATGCATTTAAATCTTATAGAGACACTGCTGTCTTTCATAAAGATGGAGGTGACACATTCAAAACATACACCAGTGACCTCCCCTGTTTAGAATAGTTATGGCTGCTACATAGAGGCATCATTAGACAAAGGTGACCTAGCAGGACTGACAGAGGGCAGAGAGAGCAGAATTGAGAAGCTCACTCTGAAGTCTGAAACTTGACGCTGATACTGTGTGTGCATGTTGTCGTTTCAGTGCCTCATGGCGTGGGAGTCAATTATTCCACTACTGCAGGAGAAACAGGAGGCCAAGTAAGTTCCTGCTTGGGACAGAGACTCCTCTACCTACACAGGGCATGGCACCCCATACCGGAATGTCCCTGCAGTGCCAGAGAGGCGGCGCTGAGAAAACACCCACAGAAACATCTCTCCTTTGTGTATTTTCCCCCTCCCCCTTCGCCCCACAGTTGTTTTCATAGTATTTATTGCTTGGTGAAGTCTGTGAGGCTAGAATCATCTCTCAGCAAAAGAAGCATACCTCCATGTTGTGAAGAAACCTATTCAGTGGAGCACTTCGAAGATTTGAAGCTGAGGGACAAGACAACCCTCAGCTGATGTTCTGCCATTTCAGGACAGTTTCCTTTTTTCGGGACAGCTGAGTTGCCTGTTGTGGGAGAGAACCTGGGGCCTGCTTTTCAAAGATGCGAAAGAGGCAGGAATAGAAGGTGGCTGTTGCTTTCTGTGGAAACATGGCGGCTCTGAAACTGATCCCTGTGGGCATTGACTTGTCTCAGCCTAGAAGGAGGTATTCTTGCCTCCGTGGAAAGTCCTTAATGTACAGTGGCCTGTAGCTTTGAGTGTGGCCTGCTGCCTGCTTGTGATGAGTGATACCTGTTTTCTTGTTTCTGTTTCATGTAGAGACATTTAAATCAGTGTCAATGTGCATCCATCCTTGAGCGAGCAAGCCAGCGTCCTTGTCCTTCTGTGATGCCTTGGGAAGCTGAGGGAGACATTCCCCAAGCTTGTTCTGACACTAGAATGCAATAGATTGAAAACATTTTGTGTAAAGTGAAAAAAAAAAGGTGCATTTTTTTTCTTTGAAGGTCTTCAGTGTTTTTCGTGTTCATTGTCATCAGAGCAGGGATTAGACCTATTAGGGAATTTCTATTGTCTTGAAGTCAGAGTATCTCTCCTGTTGTTGAGACCAGTGGGCATATACCAAGCCCCACCTCCAGTGTCTGCTTTGTGCAATTTGCCTTTACCTCACCAAAAATACCTAGTTTAATATTTCCTACTGTGTCCACTGAATGTTTGAGCAAGCTTTTGGTGAGAGGGCTAATATGTCGTGCTGTTATGATACAGTCGAAATTTGTAAACTCAGTGCGAATGTTCTACATAAAGTGCTTTAACCTTTAACATTTAACCTTTAAAATTCTTCCTGGTCAGGAAGAACCTGGATGGACCTGAAGATGACAAGTGTAACAGCAAACTCTTTGATTCTAGCTAAGCTAAAATCTCCTCAGTTTGCAGCCAAATTCCTGGGGATTACTGCCTGTGTCAAAGTCTTCATTTCAAACTATTACCAGGTTTTCTTTTCTTTTCTTTTTTTGAGTTAGAGTCTCACTTCATCACCCAGACTGAAGTGCAGTGGCATGCTTACAGCCACCCCGGTGTCGACTTGCTCAGCTCCGGCGATCCTCTGCCTCAACCTTCCAAGTAGCCGGAAGTATAGGCGCAAGCTACCATACCCAGATAATTTTTGATTTATTGTAGAGACGAGGTCTCGCCAGGTTACCCGGGCTGGTCTCAAACCCATGGACTCAGGCAATCCACTCACCTCTGCCTCCCAGTGCTGGGATTACAGGCTGAGCCATCGAGCCTGGCCCAGGTTTACTTTTCAAATCACAAAACAAACAATCAAAAAGGATCTATCTTCAACTCATTTTTTTTCCTCCTGAAATGAAGCTATGTGTGTCACATTTGTGTTTTTTCACCTATGAATCATCCCTTAAAACTATGAGTCTGAACCTCAAATAGATTTGTTTTTAAAGAAGCAGCTGTATTAAGGCACTGCTTCATAGGCCAGTTCACCTGCACATGCTGGTCATCACGCAATATATGTTGAAGTCACTTCATCCCACTTCTAATCGTAGGGTTGACATTGTGTCAGCACAGCTATGGTGCTGTTGATGTAGCAGATGGACAGCATAGGACGGTTTGGTTCTTTGTCGTTGTGCTTGATGACATTGCAGTTTAAGTGATAGTTGGTACTTGCCTATACTGTTAAACCCCATTCGTGCCATTCTAAAATCCTTTGATGTGAATTTTCAGTTTGGTACAGTTAGAAATGATTCATTGAAGCAGAAGGGTAGGAACAACCCCGAGTGGTGATTCCACATTTCATTCTACCTCTAAACTATCATGTTGGTATGGGTATGGACACCTGAGTCTGACCTGATGCTATGCTGGGAGAATCAGGGTGTGTGTCTAATAGTAAGATGGCAGCCCTCTTGATATTTGTCAGAAGACCAACCCAACAGCAAATGCTTATCTTTGGGAACATAAGAAGCTTTGCTTTGTGAAATATGTGCTTTAAAAATGTTGCCAACGTAACGGATGTTTGGAAAAAACTGGAGTTACAGGAAAACTAGAATCTGACTACCTGCTAGTTGCCTAAACCCAGAAACATTCCTGTGTACAAGTTAGTTGGAAAAGAAGGCAGGACTTCAAAAAAAAATCATCAAGTTTCTTGCTGGGAGACATGGGGAGGGGCATGAAATACACTGTCATTCCCTCCTATTGCAAGGCAGAAGACTGGCTCTGAAGGGATTCGGGAACCTTGGGATTTTATTTTGGTCTATTTGTTTGGGCCCCATGTGATGCCCTGTGCTTTAAGATACCAGAAAGAGCTGGAACAAGGCAGACTTTCTGTTCTCCAGGCATACTATTGATTACAGAGCCAGGAAAGCTAGTGCACATTACAAACGTCATTGGAGAAATGGTCCTATCAGAGAGAGGGACTTTTGTCCCTTCATGTTGGTGTCTGATGGGATGAGGAGGCTGGTTCACAAGAAAGGGGACAACAGGCAGTGAAGGAGACTCTCCAGCCCTTTCCACCCCCACATCTCCCTTGGGCCTCTTGAGAGTCAGCAATCCCAAGCATTTGTCTCTTCATCTTGTTCAAGCACAAAGTATCACCCGGAGACTTCTGTGCCAAAAACTGCCTTATAGAGGGTTCATCACCATTTGTCCTTCTTAGCTTCACAAAACCATGGCCCTGAGATCTCTGGCTCCCTCTTACATTTATTTTTCTTGAGATTTCTGCTTGAAGGTGTACTTTACCTCAGGCATAGACAGGTTTTGAGGCTTGAGCACATGGTGGTGGAATGGAAGGAGTGGAAGGTCATCCTTAGCGACTGCCCAGGGCCTGGCAGTAAAAGGTTTCATTCACCCAGGTTAACTATCCAGGCAAGGGCAGAAGAGAGGATTCCTAGGAACTGAGCAGATCTTAGAGATGCAAATGATGTTAAGAAAGTTGTGATTTGTAGCAAGTATGGACACGGCTCTTCCTTATGAATGTGATCTAGAAGACAATTCTAGGCTCATCTGCCCAAAGCGAGGAACTACTGTTCCCAAATGAGGAGGGAACATGCTCCCCAGCCAGATTTGGGGTTGGGTTTTATTCTTTAATAAGGCTTTATAATGATTCCTGGTGAACCCTAAATGTGATTATGGAGGTGACTGACTTGGTATTTCATCACGCCATTCATTCGTCTCATCAGATACCTTCTTTAGCTGAAATAATAATCCAGCATGACTCTGGGGATCATGGTGACTGCAAGGTAAATGTGTTTTTATGCCAAATTTCAGCCCTACCCTGAATGTGTTCTAGATGGTATTGAGTTGAATGTGTTTTGTCAGTCACCATTCCACATGGGGAAATCAAATGCTCTCTTCTTGTGCGGCTGTCTTGTGTGATCCCAATGACAGGAAGCTGTGCTTTAGAGGAGGGCATGGTGACCATGTGGCAGTCTGCAAGTGGAGTTTCTCTCTTGGGACCATGGCCTAAGGAACATCTCTAGAGTTTGTGTGACTTGGCCTGGCCATTGATAGCACTGAAATCGTAGGCATCTGGCTCTGTTTTGACACTATTACTAGAGTCTAGGACAGTCATTCTCTGCACTCTATCCTGAGGTGGTGGGAGAGGAGGAAGAGGGAGGTCAAGAGCGACCTCTGAGGGCTGTGTTGGCCTCTTTTGTTTGGGTCTTGAAGTGGGTTAGAACTGGGCTCTACACTGGCTAGATGGGGCTGCTGGTGGCCCTAGAGGGTGATCCCTCTCAGAAGATGGGCTGCCTGTGGTCAGTGCAGGGCACAACAACCTGGACCCCACCTTCCCAGATGCCTACTTCAAGGGACTGTGGAAACTGGTGATCTAATTACATGTCTGAGTTAACACTGCTTTAGCCACCCTCATTTACAAAATTACATTGGCAATTCGGGTTTGCTGACTCACTTTCAAAAGTCCTCAAGATAGCAACAGATTGGACAAGCCCTCATTTCTTATGTTTTCTCTGTTCAGTTGGCGGGTGGCACTTATCAGTAAATTTGAAAAAAAATATTCTCTCCTAGGCCAACCTTTCACAGATTGTGTTGGAATTTATTTTCTTCCTTGTGGTTTTTTAATTCAGCGAATAAACCAGGAACCCACTTTTTCACTGACCCACCTTATAGGTTGTCAGCTTTTTGTTTTAAGGATGCCTGGTTTCCCCATAGTTACATATATCAGAGTGTTTGCAGGGGCTGTCTGTGTTAGAAAAGGTTGCAGGGGGACTTAGTTACATTGGGATTGACTGTTCTTTCTTAATATGTATTTGGAATGCATCCTTTGGCATGGCCGTCTGACCCTTTCTTTGTGACAGAAAAATGTTTTCCAGGTAGTTTTTACTACTATAAATAAATGCTTTGAAAATAGATGTAAATAAATGCTTTGAAAAAATAACTTTAAAAAACCACTAAGATATGTCTCATATATAAACATTCTGTATATTTAGCACTTGAAAATGGGCAAATCCAGAGTTTTAAAAATGCCACAGACTGTTAAAAACCCAACTCTACTTTTTGAGAATTTGTCAATACCTACTAATATGCCTTATTTTTCAACTACTGTTCAAAAGTTCTGGGTAGAAGGAGTTTTAGAGATATAACATCACCTTCAATAATATCTAACATAGTCAGTCCTCAGTCCTTTTAAAGAAACAAGCAAAAAAATTGAGGGCCGTCCTTGGGATTGCCTTTTGGGAGGAGAAAACTAATTATTGCTACTGCCAAATGATATTTTTGATAATGTAAGGAAACACAGGGACCACACAACTTTTTTTTTTTTAAGTATGAAAGATTAATTTAGTGCCTTTGGCATACTTCTGATTTTAGAGGATATAGTATCAGCAGCGACAAATCATACAGATACAAAGAACACTATAGATGATGAGAAGTGGAAGGTTAACCCTGATTCGCCAGAACAGCTTTTTAAGATACAGTGGGGGCCTCAGAGCAGCATGCTTCAGGTAGAAATTCTTCACAGGTTGAAATGCCAAAAACATAAAACATGTTACGTTAACTCACATAATGAAGTCCATTTTAGCAGAGCTTTTACTGTTAAAACTGGTGATGAAGAGTGTTGCATATGTACCTCTCCCAGAAGCACCGCCCTCCTAGTAGGTGATTCTAGGCTCTCTGTAGGCCAGGTCACAGCAGGTGACACCTGTCAACACTCCTGTTGAGCAGGCTTGTTCATAGTCTTAGAAATGATACTGGAAGGAGGAAAGGGGAATCACTTTTTCTCCATGTGGACATGAGGGGGGAGGAAAATAGATTGCAAACCAAAAATGTGACTCAGTGTGATAAAGCAATGGCACTAGTGGCATCTGGGCCTTCATCTGATAACAAACCAGCATCTCCTTACAGTCAGCACCGTTCACCTGGATGCCCCGAGGTGTTGGTCCTGTCCAATAGATCCCCTGTCTGTTGTACTTCCATGTGCCTGTTCCCTTCATCTCCGTGAGTTGGGAATGCATTGAGAGATGGTGTGCATCTGATATGTTCCCATGAAATAAACTGCCAGCAAACTTTCTAACTTGTATTTTAACTGTTAAAGAAGAGATTTAAAACTTTTGCTTAGGATTTGTCCAAATTATTTCTTATTTTTAGAGATCATTCTTTATGTTTAAAATTTTAAAAGAGAAAAAAAGCCTTCTGAGGTATTGATAAAGTCCTCTGTAAATGTGTTATCTTCTCTCATGCTGCCATTAAGCCAAAACAAAAGCTGTGAAAAAAAAGTGCTTGAGATAATGAGTGTTGATAAGAGAAAGTGATTTTATTTACAGATGGAAGTCTGTTTCATGAAGCTACCAAACTTTAAAAGAATGTCATCTTTTTTTGTCTTTGTTATGGAACCCAGAGATTGTAAAATGGGAAAAAATTGTTTTTGTTAAATTTTTGATGCTGGCATGAGGTTTTTGTCCACTTTTTTTTCATATATCTGTGTATAAAAAAAATTCTGTTTGTTGTTTACTATGGGATTAGTATTACATTTTGAGGTAAACAAAAAAGTTTGTATTGCTTGATAAACTATTAGCTTGTAAATTTTAAAAAGTTTCTTTACCTCAATTAACTTAAGTAATGGACCAATAAACCTACAAAAAGATGCTTTCTTTACCTTGAGTCATGTTCTCATTTGTACCTTTCTTGTAGGACAGAAAAACATGTGTGCCTTTATTTCTGGTTTCTTATTTTCTCTGAATACATATATCAGGACATATGTACATATATCAGGACATACATATATCAGGACATACAGAGCAACAGAAAAAAATACATATAATTAAACTATTTTTAATCTTTACTTCTTTATAAACTCTTCCTCAATTTACCCTCTTCTGTATCTTACAAGTTGGCACCAATATGGGGAGATGAAGAAATCACCTAGTATAGTAACTACCATGATTGGCAGGCAGGCTCACAGCCAGCCCAAGTATTTATTACATGAAAGATTTCCTCCTGCTCCATCCCGTAGCAAAACACATTCTATTCTGGGTCAGGGCTAGTCATTTCCTGTTTTGTTTGTTTGTTGTTTTGTTTTGTTTGGCTACTATGGTGTTTTTGAAGAATTTATAAGTAAAGAAGAAATGTCTGTGATTTATTAGAGTGTATTGTAAATTAGAGGTCAGAATGCTCGATTATTTGTGATGGTAATGCATTGGACTTAAATGGACTTAAAATGGTACTGAACTTGACATACTGATAGACGTTGTTAATCTTAAGACTGCAGCCATAAAAAATGAGGCAGCAAGGTGGAATAAGAGAGAGAGAGATTTGGGATCAAATCTCAGTGTTTTTACTTACTAGCTATGTGACTTTAGGCAGGTCACATCTCTGAACACTTAGTACTGTGATCTTCGAAATGAAGACAAGCCTTTCCCATAGGGTTACCGATAGGACTAGCATTAAGATATATAAAGAATATAAGTGTCTGGTGGGCACTCACGGTATGAAAGCCCCTTTGGAAAGACTTTCTGTTACTTGTTAAAATATGGCCAACTTAAATCTTAAGAATAATAATCCTTCCTGTATGCTTTGCCAGTTGTTGATTTTTTTTTTTAAAGCAGGATATACCTTCTTTTTTTCCTTTTTTTAAAGGATTGTGGTCAGACTAAAGGACTGGGAAAGAGTTGAGACTAGACTGCAAAGGGCGTAGCAAGAAGCAATACAGTGAGGGAGGTAAAAATGAACAGCTGGAGTTAAGAGATTTCTGTAGGAAGGGGAAAGGTCAGAGATGGCTTGGAGATTTCCAGCTTGGAAGCTGGATACGATACCATTAACTGAAATCAATCATGAGAGAAATACAAAAGATGGAGTAGGCTTAGGTGGTTGGTGGGAGAAGAATAATTTGGTCTGCATTTATGTTTGGGGAAATCCAGGTGGATGTTGACTAGACTGCTGAAAATGTAGTTCTGGAGTCCATTGGCATAGACCAGTGGACTTGGGAAGAGAACAAGAACGGGCTTCAGGGCCTCAAAAATTAAGGATGCAGGGAAAGGAGGAGGACTCAGGGAATGTTCTTAAGGAGAAAATCTCAGGCTCCATAGGTAAGAATGGTGGTTCTTAAACTTGAGAGCTTGCCAAACACCAACTGTTGGGTACCCACTCCTAGAGTTTGATTTGGGTGGGAGCCCAGACTTTTCATTTCTAACAGGTTCCCAGGTGATGCTGATGCTGCCCGTCCAAGACCAACGGAGTTAAAACATCTATTAGAAGAAATGGTGACCCAAGAAGACCTGAAAAGGTTTGAAGCTGCTACCCTGGTGACAGGTGGGGTTGAGAAGGAACC
Source organism: Carlito syrichta (assembly GCF_000164805.1). Classification (NCBI taxonomy): domain Eukaryota; kingdom Metazoa; phylum Chordata; class Mammalia; order Primates; family Tarsiidae; genus Carlito; species Carlito syrichta. Next base: position 297,319 of record NW_007251851.1, read on the forward strand.
AATACTTGGGCTTTGAGAGCCCATCTCAGGTTAAAAACCACAAATTTATAGTGAGATCAGTGTGGACAAATAAGGGAATTTCTCTAAACATTAAGAGCTGACTCTCCAGAAGCAGGAATGATTAGGTTCATTAAGGTTGGGGAGATAAGGGGCTAGAATGGAAGGCAAGGAGTCAAGAGGAACAAGCATTTTGGTGAGGTTGGTTGGAGAGGTTGAGCATGGTGCTGGGACCTAGCAGATGTCAAGTTGTGTTCATTTCCTACAAGAGGATTAGAGATAAAACTTTCTGAGCCCAAATGCCCTGAGTTTTCAATGCATTCTTTAGCTTTGTGTTTTACCCAGTATGTGAATGTTGTGTCTGTAGTTATAGAAGGAATCTGACCTAGGAAAGAATGATTCACACATTCCTGCTATGAATGTTGATTTTATCAGGAGAATCTTCTTAATGTATCTCCTCTTCTTTCACATTTCCCACGTTGGGAAGTATTGTTGACTGAAAGTATTCAATTGAATATTCCATTGAAGAAAGTCTTTTGATATTTGCTTCTTAAAAGCAACAATAACAACAATGCTAGCCAGAAGTCAAGGGCCTGAGCTCCATTGCTCTCCCTTATAAGTGTTCACAACTAAGGAGGCCTCAGGAAAGAAAGCTAACTTTTTTCAAGGCTTTATTGTAATTTAAATGATATTGTTGTTTGTATAAAACAGATGGCAGTTCTTACAAAACATTCCTTCCACATCTTCCTCAGGGTGTTGAAAATGCATGCTTTGGCTTGAGCTCTTCTGTGGGACTTCTAGCACAGCACCCAGGCAACTAGTTAGCCATGCCTTGGAGCTCTCAACCCTAGAAGAAAGGGGGCTGGCTGGCTCTCTGTACCTGGGGTTTTACAGGGTTTGGGATGGCTGTGTGCAGTCTGCATATAACCCTTGAGTTCATGCTCTGCTGCCTGTGGAACCTAACCCCTGCATAATAGGGGCATCTTAAAGCTGAGAAAGTTTTCCATCACCAGGAATGTGCTTTTTTCCACCCACCAAGGACCCCTGAGCCAGAGCAGGTCATTCTGAGGCCAGTTCTGGCTGGAACTTGAGTTTCTTGGGCAGTGAGTTGCTTTATTCACCAGTTCCCTGGTCCCTTCTTTTGTCTCCTGGGAGCCAGGCCATGGCTGATGTTTTCAGCTCCTGCAGGTCAGCACCTTCATTTCTCTGTGATATCTCCATATTGTGACCATGGGACTTGTTTATAGGCCACGATGCTGTAAGAATTCACCACAGACAATTACAAGAGAATAGCTGCAATGGGGTAAATGTGAAACCATCCTCACAGGGTTAATGAGAATTACAAGCCAGGGTTTAGGCAGAATTAGGTTAGGCATTGACCAGGATGTGCTGGTGCACTGCAGCCCACTTCCCTGCAGCTACTAACTAACCACAAGTCACATAGCACACTGACCACATGCTCCTCCATGTTCCTGTATATAAACTCTCTGGACCTTTTAACCCAAGACTTGCTTAAGGTATTTTTCAGATCATGAATTCTAACAGAATGGCTTCTGCCAACTGGTCTGAAGTCTTCCACTAAGGAATTGACTCAATATAGGAATTCCATTTCTTCATCTCCCTGTCCCAAGACTTTACCCCTCACTTCTCAGCCTATCAGCAGTTGCCACACTTTAGCCCATCACCCATCCAGACCCCCTTAAAAACCCTACCCCAAACCTCTTAGGGAGGTGAACTTAAGGTTTCCTCCTGTCTCCTCGTTTGGCTGCTATGATTATTAAATTCTTTCTCTGCTGCAATTCCCACTGTTTTGGTGTATTGCACAATGGTAATTGAACAAAAGGTGTGCCTTTTCCTCCCCATCTGTGTCGAGGAGGTCTCTCTATTACCGTCTCTTTATCACTGGTAGACTGGGAGGCTTGTTTCCATTTACGATATCAATACTGCACTGAGTGGAGTGGGCTGGGTCAAAGGAACTTCTCTTATTCTAGGTTTGGTCCAGTCCTGCAGGTACAGAACTTCTCCTTGTTTCCCATAACATGAGTCCTTTGCACCTACATTTTCCTTTTCCTGGAATCTCTTTTCTTGTCACTTCTGCCTGATGATGAACTCCCATGTATATCTCAAGATCAAGATTAGCTCTTGCTAATCCCAAGTAGAATTACCTTTCTCATCATCTGCCTTTCCATAGCCTTTATTTCTTCCGTAAGTCCATTGTGTAAGATTATTTGTAGATAAATGGATGTATAGCAATTAGGAGGTCTGAATTGAAGTCTTGGATCTGTGTGACATTTGGCATGCCTGTCAACTTCTGGGGTCCTGTGTTTGGCATCTGTGTGAAGCCCAGAATCCTCAGGTTCTAAGCTAGAGCAGGGCACTTCTTTTTTTTTTTTTAAATTTATTGTAGAGATGAGGTCTTGCTGCCCAGGCGGGTCTTGAACCCGCGGACTCAGGCAATCCGCTCACTTCAGCCTCCCAAAGGCACGGGATTACAGGCTGAGCCACCCAGCCCGGCTAAGCACGCACTTCTTGATGGGAATGCACAACATTAAATGGGATGGGAGCTTTAGTTCAAGCCTTTTAAGGGAGGCTTCATTAGCAACTTTCTAACAGGTTGATTTCCACTTGCTATGAGCCCTAGGGCCCTGCCAGGAGGAGCACGCACTTACTCAAAACTCACACCAGGCTGGCAATTGGATGGTCAAGACTAGAAGCAGTCAGCACAGGACCACATGACCCCTTCACAGCCACAAGGTGATGGCCAGCCCCTGATTTCATGGTCAGCCCCAGGCAGCTCTGAGATGTGGGTGGTCAGCAGTGCTGACTTACTAGGTCAGTACTGTAAAAGGTGTCACACACTCTGACAGGGCATTCATTCATCAAACAAATGCTTTTTGACTACTTCTATGCTAGGGTCTCTGCTGGGCACACAGAGGATACGTGGTAAGCCAAACAGCCATACCTCAGGGAGCCTCCAGTTTATTGGACTAGCATGTTAACAGATCATCACTAAACAATCACCAATTGTCATGCTATGAAGGAAAAATATAGGCAGCTTTGGGAGCATGGACTAGAAGGATCTAACTTAGATTGAAAAGGGTTAGAAAACTCCTCCTTGAGAAAATGGTGTTTCAGTGAAGACCACGACTAGGTGTGGGTGAGGAAGGTGAAGGGCGGGAGGGGAGGTGATAAGTGGCTGAAGACAGAGGCGGGGGGATGGTGGTCAGTGGCAGGAATAGGAGGCTAGAGAGGATGGCCAAGCCAGCTAATGCTGCACCTTGTGGCCCAAGGTAAGCTGTTTGGGCCTTATCCTAAGAGCAATGAGAGCCAAGTGCAGGGCATTGAGCAGATGACAGGTCTGATAAACACTTTTTAAGGAAATTGCTCTGGCCACTAGAGGGAAGAGGGGACAAGAGTGGGAGTGTAGAGAAGGGTTCAGAGGCTAACTCAGTCATCAGGGTGCTTTGGACTAGGGGTAGTAGCAGTAGAGAAAAAAGTGCATGAATTTGAGGCATATTTTGGAGGTAGAATCAATGAGTGAGACCTGATGGATTGGAGATGGAGGGATATGAAGAAGGAAGATGCTGGTGACTCTGGTTTCTACCCTGGGTGAGGTAGTGCCATTTAAGGAGACGGGAAAAATTGAAGTGAGAGCAGCTTTAGGAGGGCATCAAGAACCTGATTTTGTAAGGTTCTTTTTCTTCTTTTTTTTTTTTTTAAGTCAGGGTCTCACTGTGTCATCCAGGTTGGAGGGCAGTGGCATGATCACAGCTCACCATAGTTATGACCTCCTGGACTCAGGCTATTCTTCCACCTCAGCCTCCCAAGTTGCTGGAACTATAGGTGCATGCCACCATGCCTGATTAATTTTAAATTTTTTGTAGAGAAGAGATCTCTCTATGTTGCCCAGGCAAGTCCTGAACTCCTGGGCTCAAGCAATCCTCTTGCCTCGGCCTCCCAGAATGCTAAGATTACAGGTGTGAGCCACTGTGCTCAGCCCTGATTTTCTAAGTATAAATGATAACTTTAACTTGTGGAAGTACTTTAGATTGCTTAGAGAGAGAATGTAAAGTGAGAAGGCAGCCCAGAGCAGAGCCCCAAATAATTCCTACATTGGGGATTTGTACAGAAGTGATCAGAGAGGTATGAGAAAAACCAGAAGAGTGAGGTGTTATAAAGCAAGTGACAGTGCCATAAAGGACAAAATTATGGACTTTGCAGCAACTTGGATGGATTTAGAGACCATCATACTCAGTGATCTATCACAGAAACAGCTGAGTACCACATGTTCTTACTCGTAAGTGGACATGGAACATTTGTCATAATAGTACTTGAAAGGGATTGGCAGTAGCAGGTCACTGCCAGGCGAGAGGGAGAGGCACATAACATCCATAAGTGTTCCTGATCCCAAACCAGGTGAAGTGAGACCCAAACTCCAACTGTATGATGACCACTTATGTACCTAACCCTGAATTATATCCCACATCTTTAAAATAATAGAAAGTGATACATACTATCCAGGGAAAGAGTGATCCACAGCATTAGGGATTGCCAAGAACTCATGTGAGATGAGAAGCAGAGAGCGTTGGCTGACTCATCTACACAAAAAGCATCAGAAGTCTTAGTGAAAGCAGCTCTGCTGAAACTGAGGGTCGGAGGTCAGACTGGAATGGGCGGGAAAATGAATGGGAGGTGGGAACCTGAGACAGCACATGCCGACCTGCCTTTGGAGAATCTGATTACCAAGAGGAGGACAGAGGGGGTGGCAGATCACATGTCAGCTCTGGCAGAAGAGTTCAGGAGAGACAGTCAAGCAGCAGGTGAACTCTTTACAGAAGTGGGTGAAGTGGCACCCCGATACTGGGTGGCTTTTCTGAGAAGCAATACATGTAGTGGATAAGAGAGACTGCCTGAGTTCAAATCCTGTCTCTGCCACTTCCTAGCTGTGTACCCTTTGGCAAGTTAATGTAATACCCTGGAGGCTCTTTTTCCTCATCTGTAAAATGGGAATAATAGTAGTAATCACCTCAGAGGATTGTTTGGGAAGATTAAATTAGTTAAAATATATGAACTATTCTGATGTAGTGGCTGACACATAGTAAGGGCTATTTAAGTGTTTGCTATTGTTATCATTAAAAACAACAGCAACTGAACATTACAGCTCATGCCTGTAATGCCAGCACTTTAGGGGGGAGAAGAATCACTCAAAGCAAAGATTTAGAGGCTGCAATGAGCTATGATTGTGACACTGTGCTCCAGCCTGAGCAACAAAGAGAGACCCTGTTTCGAGGAGGAGGAGGAGGGAGAGAAGCGTGCAAATGAACATAACTTTGTAGATTGAAGAAGATCAGGTCCTTCTATTCTGATGGTTTTTATTTTCTCTATGAAGCATGAGGCATTAGGGGAATGCATATGTGTTGGAGGGGGTGTGGGGACAAGGATGTGGATGAGCAGAACCCCACAATTACTTCCTCAGCGTCTCCCTGTTGCATCTAAAGAAGAGCAGCCAGGAGAGGGCAGCTTCTCACAGTAGCATGAGATTTCTCACTTTGGTACCAGGAAGGGTTTTCAATCTTGGGATTGAAAACAGCAGCTCTGGCCCAGGGACCTCTCCTGGCATCAAGGAAGAGGATGCAGACTGACCCAGTCCAGCCTCTGCCCACCTAGTCCTCCTCTGCTCTACCATGCTTGCCTGCGTTTTTATGTCATCAGAACGTAGCTTTTCTTCCTGTGGTTAGAAAGCTTTACTGGTCTTTCCTGTTACTCTCACTTAATGATTGATGGTACAACCTTGGCCTCTTCTAGCTGTAAGAATTATTCAGGATCTCATTTCTTTAGTGACTTTATGGAAAGGAAAGGTAATGGAAACACTTCCTTTATGCCAGCGGTTCTCAATCTTGGTTGTACATTTGAATCACCTGGAAAGCTTTTAAAACTTCCTCTGCCCAGTCTGCACCACAGATCAACTGAGTCAATCTCTGGAGGTGGGATCCTGATAGCAGTAATTTTAAAATTTGGCTTTGTTTACACATGTGCCTACTTGGATTTTCTCATTACTTTCATTTGTCTGTTTATGTCTTTAGGACACACATTAATAGTAAGACTTATTTTCTTTAGTTGTTTTTTGATTTTGTTTGTTTAGGTTGAAGAGACTACTTTAACCAACTGCCAGTGAAATTGAACTAGATAATTTTCAAGCAGGCAAAATGAACAATCTTTTACTCAACTTGGCCAGAGAGCCAGGACTCCTGAGAAGTTTGCATTGCAGGACACCCTAGCTAAGTCAGTCCAACCCACTCAGCCAGAATTCAAATGAAAGCAGGAGCATAAGAAAAGGCCTAAGGGTTGGACAGTTGAGGACAGATCTGACTCAGGCTGTGCTTTAGGCAGTGAGAGCTGGTCATGCCTACTGTTTGTACAAATGCTCTCAGCTGTTTGATCTTCATATCTTTTCTCAACTATGAAATCAAGCAAAGAGCCATAATGATTGATGGTTCCTGTCTCAGGAGGCTCACCTTTCTATCCAGGCAAGGACCTATGTATCTTTTTTCTTTTTAAGTGTTTATATATTATTTAGGGAATACAAGTGCAGATTTGTAACACACATATATTGCAGAGTGGTGAAGTGTGGACTTTTAATGTAACCATCACTCAAATAGTGAACATTGGTACCCAACAGGTAAGTTTCCAGCCCTCCCCCTCCCTTGTGTAGTCTCCAATGTCTACGATTCCACTCTTTACAGACCTATATTATTATGTGAAGTGAGAATTGCAAAAGGGCCTTTATCACTATCCCATTTCAATCTTTCTTCCATAATTTTCTGCTCTGCTGCCTATAATACCACCATTAATGATACATAGAGCTCTTGTACGCTAGGCAGTTTCCTTGAAGATGCAAATCTATATTAATTCCCTTGTATCTTATTGTGGGTGTATTTATTATACGGATACATAAATTCCTTTCTCTTTTAGCAGCACTGATATGAACATGGGAGAACCTCACTTCAGAAGAAGGGGTAAAAGGGCCTAATAGTCTAAAGCTCTGCTGTCCCATATGGGAACTTCCAGCCACATGTGGCTACTAAAAACTTGAAATGTGACTTGTCCAAATCGAGATGTACTATAAGAATAAAATATATACTGGATTTCGCCGGGCTCGGTGGCTCAGCCTGTAATCCCAGCGCTTTGGGGGGCCGAGGTGAGTGAATTGCCTGAGCCCACGGGTTCGAGACACACCTGGGCAACTTGGCGAGACCTCATCTCTACAATAAATAAAAAAAAATTAGCCGGGCATGGTAGCGCGCCTGTAGTTCTGGCTACTTGGAAGGCTGAGGCGGAAGGATCGCCGGAGCCCAGCAGGTCGAAGCTGCAGTGGCCGGAAGCGTGCCACTGCACTCCAGTCTGGGTGACAGAGTGAGACTCCAACTCAAAAAAAAAAGAAAAAGAAAAAAAATATATATACTGGATTTCAAAGACTCTTAAAAATAAGCAAAAGATCTCATTGATTAATTTTGTAAACTGGTTACATGTTGAGATGATCTTTTACATATCAAATATGTTATGAAAATGAATTTCACCTGTCACTTTTCTCTTTTTAAGATGTGGCTACTATAATATTTAATGTGTCTTGTATTTGTGGCTTGCAATATATTTCTGTGGGACAGGGATGGTCAAAGACAGAATTATTCCTTGCTCTCTTTCCATATATTTTGTGGATGACCTAGACTAGTCCTCTCTATGGGATCAGCCTTCCTCTTGCCTGTCATTTCCCAGACTTGACTGGTCTTATTTTACAAATGAAATAATTCTCCCAGAGAAGTCAAGAGAATTGCTCAAGGCCCTGTCAAAAGCTCACAATCCAGTGGCTAGGAGAGTTCAGTGGCACCGAGCACAGATACTTTTGAGGGCACAGAGAAGAAATAGTACTCTGAAGTGAAGTAGGATGACTTTCACCTGAAGGGAGTTAAACAAAAGAGGTCTCAGTGGTTCAGGAGAGTTTCTAATCACAGCCTCTGATTACAGGGAAGTCTAAGAAACACCCATAAATAGTCTTTACAAAACTGCCAGGAAGTGAGCTAGTGGGTTAAATAAAATAAAAGCCTCTGTCTTTAACTTGTGATTTTGAGGAATTCCCAAATTGCCAGATTATTGGTTTTGGGAAGCAAGAGGACGTTTTTTCTCTGTGAGAGCATTTACTCAGAACCTACTGCATAAGTGCTGAAAATGGATAATTCTATGATGGTGAGCTGGAAATGGTCCAACATTCCTTGACCTAAGCACCAGGGCTCAGCCCAAGCCGCAGACACTGTGCCCATCTTACCTGATTGGGATGATAGCCAGGAAGGAAAGAAAGGAGGAGAGAGCAAAACAAGTGCCCACAAACTTGTCCATGGTGAGCTGATAGATCTTATTATACAAGGTGGATGTCACCACACTGGTCAGAGCCAGGGACAGTTGCAGTATGACGAACATCTTTCCTGTGAAAAGGACAGAGGTTACCAAGAAATGTGTTGCTGTCTCATCCCCATTCCTCACCAGCTGGGTCTCTGGGAGCAAACTCTTGGGGGACCCCTCACTCTTCCAACCTTCATGGCTCAATTCATTAGGAATCCTACCTCTATCTTTTTTGTTCTGTGATATATATTTACTTATTTATAGAGATAGAGTCTCACTCTGGTACTCGGGCTGGAATGCAGTGGTGCAATCATAGCTCACTGCAGCCCCAACTTCTGGGCTCAGGTGATTTTCAAGTGAGTAGCTGGGACTACAGGTGCACACTACCAGGCTGGCTAATTGTTTTTAGACACAGGGTAGGGAGGGGGTGTCTCACCATGTTGTCCAGGCTGGTCTCAAACTCCTGGCCTCAAGCGATTCTCCCATCTCACCCTTTCAAAGGACTGGGATTATAGGCATGAGCCACAACACCTGCTGGAATTCTGCCTCTATCTAATTAGGTATTCCTGTGGCCTGTGGATGGTAATACTTTTCCTTGTGGCTTTTCAGTGACTGACTTTCTGAGTCTCTCCCGCCCTCCTGTTTCTACCCTCCTGCCCTGAATGGAAACCAGTGTCCCTCATGTATTCAAGGATGCTTCTGGAACATTCAAGTGTCTTCTGCAACTCTGAACCTCAAGCTGAGCACCTCTGAAACAGCCCAGACAGAAGAGTCTGGAGAGATTTTCTTTACTCACCATAAGAGGAGTCCTTTATGAGTTTGGACATAGCTGATCGGATGGTTGTGATGGGAATGAGAGCGAACAGCATGACAGCACGAGCTGTAAAGAGATCACACAAAATATTCCCCAGTGTAACCCAGGCTTGACCAAGGAGGAAATTAGAATGAAGTATAAAGCCTCACTTAAAATCCCCTCTCCGCATAATCGGTAAGTGGCTTGACCTGGAAGAAGTCATTTCTCTGTGGGCAAGCAATCCCTTTCACCTGAACAGTCTCTGACTCCCTGAGCTCTGACACTGCTGTGTGTGCTGCATACCAATCTGCAAGGTGGCAGGGGGCAGCTGACATGGTGACAGATGGTAGAAGGTGTCTTTATTAGTAGAGTTAAGTGATGTCTAGGGAAAAGGAGAAAAGTGACACAAGGCCCTTCTCATTCCCCAGGAGAGACATAACTGCTCTCGACATTAGTGAACATCTCTGAGAGATGGTCCTAGGAGCTTTGGCAAACTGCCTCCAGAAATGTGTCTCACTAACTCAGCTGCCCCATAGCTGCAATCATAGCTCAAGTCTGAGTGACAGAGTAAGACTCTGACTCAAAAAAATAAAATAAAACTTAAAATTCCGTTCTTTACTTGCACTAGTCACATTTCAAGGGCTCTATAGCCACATAGGGCTAATGGCTCCTGCATTGGACAGAATGGATATCAACCATTTCAATCATTGTAGAAAGTTCTATTGGAGCACTAGTCTAGAGATTTCTGCTTGAGGTTGTCTGACCTGTGTCCTCAGACAGAAATTTCATTCTGCTTCCTTGAGGGGATTTATTACATTACTTGTGGGAGACATTTATTGAGAATGTTTATGCCTTTAACAGAAGCCCTTGCTTGGCCCCAAATAATTTTAATTAAGGAGCCTTTTCAGCTGACTTAATGCTTTCTCCCTTTAAAAGTGGGGGGGACCTCAATCCTATCTCCTTCATTCAAGGCCATCCTGAAGCCTCCTCTTCTGAGTCCAGGTACCACTGACCACACCTCCTTGACCTCCTAGAGCCATGAGTACCACTCTTGTTTTTTTGTTGTTGTTGTTATTTTTGAGTTGGAGTCTCACTCTCTCGCCCAGACTGGAGTGCAGTGGCCGCTCCCGGCCACCGCAGCCTCTACCTGCTGGGCTCCGGCGATCCTTCCGCCTCAGCCTTCCGAGTAGCCAGAATTACAGGCATGCGCTACCATGCCCGGCTGATTTTTTGATTTATTGTAGAGATGAGGTCTCGCTGCCCAGGCGGGTCTCGAACCCGTGGGCTCAGGCAATCCACTCACCTCAGCCTCCCAAAGGCGCAGGATTACAGGCTGAGCCACCGAGCCCGGCTGAGTACCACTCTTGTAACATTTCAATCAGCAATACAGATAATTAACAATGCAATACAGATAAGCTCAGGTGCACATAATTGCGTCTCCCTTGTGCCTCCTAGGTAGCAGGTTCAATCCCTGGCACTGAGCTGGGATACCCAAGACCACAGCATCCCTGGTGTCAGCCCCATCACACAGAGGGCCAGCGATGTCCTACCGCCCCAAGAATGCCAGACTCACCAATATAGAACATGTATGTCTTTTTCACAAAAGCCAAGAGGAGTGCTCCTGACCCAAAGGAGACCATCCCAATCATGATCATGGTGGTGTCCCGGAAGCAATGAGAGAAGACAAGGACACCCAGGAAGCTGGTGATGAAGGTGGTGTACCCTGCAGCCATACCATAGCCCACCTGCACTTGGTTCCAACTGAGAGGCTCCCTCAGCACAAAAAGGGGCATCACGTCCACTGTGCCCACCACTGCCAGGTCATATATGATAGCACCTGCAAAGAGCAGGGCGATGACAGTCTTTTGGGGCTTTGCTTTCCTGGGAGATGGAGGGTGCCCCACTACACTCTGCTTGTCCAGCTGATCAGGATCCAGGGTGCGATACGTGCCCACCATGCCAGACACGGTGTCCACGGTGGGGAGCTCCTTGCTGGGCTTGGCCACCGACTCGGGCACCTTCAGCACCAAGAGGCTGTAGAGGAGGGCAAACGAGGCACAGCTCACGCTGCAGGCCGTCAGTATCAGGCCCTGCCCGGAGTGCCCCGCCATCTGCGTGAAAAGATGCCCGGACACCATGCTCCCACAGAACCCCGCCAAGCCCAGGATCAGGTCGATAAGGAGGAGGCGCACCGAGCGGCGGCCCTCGGAGGAGCCCAGGGAGCCCAGCGCCATGACTCCGGACCAGAAGGCCGAGAAGCCGCCGCAGAGCCCGTTCAGCGCCGCGGCCGCGAACAGCACCTCCACCGGCCAGTCCAGCAGCACCTTGAGCAGCAGCCCCAGGCGGGAGAGCAGGAAGCCCAGCAGCGACACGCAGATGGAGATCTTGCGGTGGTAGCGGTCGCTGAGCCAGCCCAGCCCATAGGCGGACAGCAGGGGCGTCAGGCCCACCACGAGGTTGTAGATGATGTAGAAATTGGAGATGGCCCTCTGCTGCTGGTCCTCTAGAGCCCCCCGGGGCGATGGACTGGCGCTGTGGTTGGAGGAGGCTCCGGCTCCGAAGGACGCCTTCAACACGAGGAGCAGTCCCGCGTCGTAGAGGGAGGCGGCCACCTGGGACGAGGCCACTACGGGCTCGATCCAGGTCCTCGCCTGGAAGCGAGGCAGGTGGCCCCTCCACGGGCAGGTGACCTCGGGGCCCATGTGGCCTCTCTGATGGGGGATGGAGGAGCTTGCTGGCTGCGGCGACGGGGAGATGCTCCCAGCTTCGGCAGCTACGGAGGTTCGGAGCTTAGTCCAAGAGCGGGAGTGCACGCGGTGCGCCAGGGTGCGCGCAGGGCAGGGGCGAGCGGAGCCAGGGCGCGGAGCGCGTGTGACAGCAGCCGGTCCAGCAACCGAGTGACCTTCTCCACCGCGGCCACTCCTCCTCAGGTCAGAAAAGGCGGCCCTCCGTCCCCGCCCTCGCCCCCGCCGGCCGCGAAGGGCTGGCGACGGCCCAGGGACTCAGGGAGCGCGGGGGAGCGCAGGGCGCGTCCCGGTTCCCGGCGCCCGCACTCCCTGGACGCGGCGTCACGCTGCTCCTGTGCGCGCGGCCGCCTGACCGCGGCCGAATTTCCCCACAGCCGGCGTCCCCCGACCTCCCGCAGATCGCTGGGGACCTTCCCCTAGGGCCGGGGCTGAGACTCAGCTGGGAGGAAGCCCAGGGAGCGTTTCCAAATTCTCCCGTTTGGGTGAGGGCTGGGATGCTTAGGATTCTGCCTGGGATAAGTACTGGGGTGTGAAGCTTCATTTGGGGTTTTAACGGAACAGGGACCCATGTGCTGTAGGGAGCTGAGTAGCAGCACTTTGAGAAAAGTAAAACCTTAGGCACAACTTGGCCCAGGCCCTCCTCCAAGCTCTCAGAGAAGAGTTCTGCTTGATATGCTTTGTGTTGGTGGGCCTCCGGCGGGCATGGGCTCTAGCCTCAAACCCCAGGGCCAAGGAGGAGAGGGCAAGGTCCTTCCAGCCCTAGATGTCCCTCCAGATGATAAAATTGGACTCTCTGGCAGACAGCTAAGCCCACTGGAAAGGGTAGAGTCACTAGAGTAAGCTCCTGAATAAAGTGCCCAGGACGCTTTCTGTTTCTTAGTGGTCACTCTCCACCTGCCCATGCGCTCACTTCCCAGGTTGGGCTGAGTTCACTTCCCAGATGGCCCTGCTTCCTCCTTTAAGCGCACACTTCTGCAGAGGACCAGGGTGTGGCTGTTGAATGGGTCAGAATGCATCAAGGAGCAAGAACCTTCTTCAGGGTTAGAAACTTAAAACACACAGCTGAGATCTCTCCCTATTCCTCGGCCCTCAACTGGACACAGCTATGGGAACATAATGAGCAGGAACTCAAAAGACACAAAAAGGGAGACTCAAGACTCCAGGGAGAGCTTAAAAAGCCACATGGGGCCAGGCTCAGTGGCTAATCCCAGGACTTTGGGAGGCCGAGGTGAGGGGATTGCCTGAGACCAGGGGAGGTTTGAGACCAGCCTGGGCAACTTGGCAAGACCTCGTCTCTACAATAAATCAAATATTAGCCGGGCATGGTGGTGCGTGCCTGTAGTTCCGGCTACTTGGAAGGCTGAGGCGAAAGGATCGTCGGAGTTGAGCAGATCGACACTGGGGTGGCGGCAAGTGTGTCACGGCACTTCAGCCTGGGCATCGGAGTGAGACGCCAACTCAGAAACAATAACAAAAAAAGCCACATGGATAATATACCTGTATATGGGGTAGGGGATGGATCCCCGATGATTTTGTGTAGATATGTGCCCTTTCAGTAATTTTTAAGTGGGCTATCTCTTCTTTCCCTCTCTCTGCACTGCCCACCCCCTTGTGTCCAGGCCCAGGCAATTCTGTCCCCTGTAAAGAGGAAGACACACCTGGTTTCCCCTCTTCAAGATGCGCCCTGCGGATCTGGCCCAGCAGCTCGTTTCCCTCCTCCTCCTCCCCCTCACCTTGCCCACCTTGGGAGATGCTGGTTTCACCCAACCCAAGCCTTGCTCTCCCACTCCATTCCTAATCTTATTTTTCCAGAGGCTGCAGCAAGCAATCTGACCAGCCTGTTCCTGTGAGGGGCGGAGACTCCAAGGGATGGGTGGGTTACGGAGATATGACCTAGAAAACAACCTGAACCAGATGAACCACTTTGTCCTCTTGATCAAAGAGTCTGTCTATTCATAGAACTGCAGACAGCAGGGGGCAGCCTCCCTGGGAGGGTCCGTGGCATTGCCATTCTTCCCATCCTCTTGTGAAACCAGGGAAATTAATTTAAAGGGCCTCTGAGAGAGTCACGTCAGATGTAGGACAGATCTAGTGGGAGCTAGAGTCAAGGAGTCAAGTCAACATCGGGACCCTCCAGGCTTGAGACCTAACTCCTCTGGCCTGGAAATGAACTAGACTCAGGGCAGTTGGTATCTTTCCTAGTTTCGGCTACTCTGGTTTGGATTATATCCTCATCACGTCCCCATTCTCCCCTGCCTCTCTAAAGGCAAGCCCCAACTGAGTTAGTGCCTGGCCATGCTCTGTGGCCCAGGCTACCAACACGTTGAGACCGCAACCCTGCCACTTCAAGATGTAGTGTGGAGTCTAGTCTCTAGCTCAAGGCTTGCTTCACTAAAGTGCAAAGGTTAAGCTCTCTTGTCTTTAGATTGATAAAGTCACACTATTCCAGTTAGGAAGGAATTCACAAGAGGGAAAAAAAAAAGTAGAAGTAAGGGTTGACGAGCCCTTACTCTATACTAAGTACTTTACTTGAATTAATTAATTTAATCCTTCCAAGAAGTCTATAAGATGATCTATCACCCCAATTTAAAGATAGAGAAACTGAGACCAGAGGGTTTAAGCAATTTGCACAAGATCAGAAGGCTAGTAAATTGGGGAATCAGTATTTGGCACCAGAAAGTCTTTGAAAGCCTACAGTCACGGAGGAAAGACAGGTACCAAGAACTTTATTTGAGAATATCCTCTCAGCCCACATAGGAATGTGGAGAGGAGTAGAAACAACAGAGTCATGATGTGATTATTGTTGATCAACAATAATCTGTACTGCATACATGATTTCTGTATTGCATAAATGGAGACGAACAAAAGAAGTAGGTGGTTTATTTGTTGAACGTATATCCCAGGCACTTTTCAGTCATGCAAGGAATACTTTTATTTATTAACAGATGGCCCCAACATTCTTGAAAAGGAAGTCTTTCTTTGGAATACAACCTTGATCAATGCTGGACGGTGAAATCCTCAGGCCTGGGTTTCAGCTGTGGAGGAGGTTCCAGACCTGGGGTGGAACCTTTGCATGAGTCAGTGAAAGGAAGTCTGATATTCTAGAGAGAGAGAACAGAGGAGGGAGAAGGGAAGGAAAGAAGAACAGAAGTGTGGGGAAGTGAGACCAGGGGCTACGGGTGGAAAAGGCAGGACACGAACCCCTGGTGTCAGGGTGGTCAGAAGAGACTTTAGATGAATAGAAACACCTAGTGTGGCTTTTAAACAGCTTGCTGTACCACGTGCATGTGAGCCCCTCCTGTGTCCTTCCCCTCCCTTCCCAGCTCTTTAGGAGAGCCTAGTCACAAAGGTTTTGTGTGAGTGGCAGTCTTTGTTTTTTATTTTGATGGAAACTGGAGAAGAAGCTGTGATTAATCTCTGGATTGATATAATGCTGAGCAGAGACCATGAGGAAGCGGCAGGGAGAGGAGGCCATGAGAACACAAATCTCCCAAGGATTTGTTGAAATCTGGGATAGTCTTTGGATTTTCCAGGCTATGAGATTGGGGAGATAAGTCATCTGACCCAGAGCTTGAGGGGCCGAGAGACACTTGCAGCTAATGTGCAGATTACACTGAGGGGAAAGTTATTGTTCTCTTTATTGTTAGAATTTTAGGACTTGAAGTGAGCCTTTCTCCCCCAAAATTGGAAGCAAGGAACATAAGATACCCACTGAAACTCAACTATAGAATGCCACAAAGTAAAGATGTATAAACTTGTTCAAAAACAATTTGACAGAGACAAATCTTGTCAATGACCATCCAAGTACTTTCAAGGTTTCCCAGTGGCTGGTCCATCACTACATGCAGGATGTTGCTCAAATCCCCTTGCCCGATCCCAGAACTCTTTCAGTTACAATTTAATTCTCCTGGTAAATTATTTTCTGGTTTATCTATCTGCCTTTCTCCCTTGGTTAATATGGGTCTTTATCTGGGAAATGACTTCCCTCCCCACATGTTCATGAAATGAAGTGTTTTACTATCAGGCTAGGAACCAGGGCCTGTCCATGAGCCCCTTCATCAAAATAATGAATGCCACCCATGATTCCTCTTGGGAAATTGTTTCATTGCCCAATTTTATTGGTGAGGAAACTGAGACTTGGGATAACTCACTTGCAAAAGGTCACACAGAGCCAGGTATCTAAATCTGTGTGACTTCAGAGTATGTGCTATTTTCACAGTGCTCCATTTCTGAAGTAATTGACTAGAAGAGATATATTCTAAGAGGGCTTTTTGTTGTTGGACATTTTCTACTAGATACTGTGAAAGATACATATTTCTAAGATACTTTCAAACTTGATAGTTTATTTGTCTGTCCATCTATCCATCCATCCATTCATCCATCCTCCACAAACACTTATTGAGTATCAAGTCCACTAGGAGGTATCAGGGATGCAAAATTCTTTACCTTTAAGGATCTTTCAGTCTTGAGGTATGAAAAGGCACTCGTACTAACACTACAAATGCTGTAATACACATGAAGTCACTTACACCAGGTCAAGCCTCCTCTTTCATCAAAGACTGGCTTTATTGGATTCCTCTCCCTCCCAGACTGTTATCAACCTAAATGGCCTTGCTAGCCTATCCCTTTTGTGTGGTTTCCCCTACTTACAGAGAAAGAACTCTAATGCAAATCAAGAATGGATGAGAGGAAACTTTGGTTTATTTTATTTTTCAGTGTCTTTCTTTTTAAACCTTATCCAAGTGGGATTAAAAGTCTTACCAAAATTCTACTACACGGTGTGTTCAGTGTGTTAAGGAGGTATGGTGTGTGGTACATAGTATGTGCCAGAGCAGCATTTTCTGTGTTGCTTTCTGAGACCCCACAGATACATTGAACTGTTTTTTTTTTTTTGTAATATTATCCAAAACTTTAACATTTTTATCCCCAAGAGTTTTGATGCCAGACCTTTCCTTTAAAGAAATCATTATATTGTGATGTCGGGATCTTCTTTTTCTTTCCTTTTCTTTCTCTTTTTTTAAATAACAAAATAAGTAAAACTTTTCATGGAGTCAACGACTAATGTGGTCCCATCAGTACAAATGCCAAGAGACCTTTGGTTTCCAAATATGCAGACAAGATACTAAATACATCTTTTCCTTTTCTTCTTTAGGACAATGCTTTGAAGTAGAAAGAGTTTTCTTGAATTTATCATCATTTATTAATCTTACAAATGATATAACATAAAATTTATTGATGAGACGTGTTGGTTATCAACCCAGATAAAGATGCTAGTGTTTATCATTTAACAATACAAAATATTTTCAGTATCATGTCATCAGTACATCAACTTATCACACTGCTTGGGGGTGTAAACTTTCCCATTCCTCTTACTGTTTTTGTTCTAGCATTTTGTTCACTGTATACTTACATGGTGTCATTATTAGGGTCTTGTCACTGTGGCTTTTCATTTCATTGAAATTTTTTATTTTCTCTTTTATGTGTTTATACAAGTTCAAAATGAAACTTCATACAAGTTCCTGTGACACTTTGAAACATGCTCATATAAATGGTTGATTTGTCCTCAACAGTAGAGATGGCAGTTACCTGAAAACCAAGGGACTGGAAAAGTCCAGAACAGTCAGTATTGATGCTTCGCCACAGGGAATCACTAAGGGCTAAAGATCCTCACCTTTCAGGAGCTGATAGAGACTTGAAGTTTCCTAATTTAGGGAGTGAGGCTCTGAGCTACCCTCCTTACCTAACTAACACATGATCAGCTATCTTGAAGTGAAAATTGCCACTACATTAAAAAAAAAAAAAATGAAGAAATGAAAATAAAATTTCTGAGTATTTGAAGCTTTGTCTTCAAAATTGTGCTGTGCAAATAGACAGAGCACGGAGGGATTTTAGGGCAGTGAAACTGCTTTGTATGGTACTATAATGGTGGGTATATGCCATTATGAATTTGCCTGAATTTACATAATGTACAGCATCAAGGGTGAACCTTACAGTACACTATGGACTGGTGATAATGCTGTGTCAATGTAGGCTCAATAACTGTAACAAATGTACTAGTCTGGGGGGGGATGGCGATGATGGGGGAGGGTGTGCCTGTGTAGGGGCACGGGGTTTGTGGGAAATTTTTATACCTTCTGTTCAATTTTGCTGTGAACTTAAAACTGCTCTAAAAAAATAAAAGTTAAAAAACAAACGAGCAAACTGCATTGTGTAATTCAGAGAGCAAAGGAGGCAAGAAAAAAAAAAAAGGCAGCGTTCCCACTATTCAGTAACTGAAATATGTTTATATGAGTCACCCTGACTTCATATTTGCTTGTCTACACGTCATCTTATCAGTCAAATTTTGCTAGGAGAAACCAAAAAAATTAGATCTTGAAAAGATGTGACTGGCATAGGCCTGAAAACACCTTGGTGATGAGCTGCATAAAGCTAGTTACATAATCACTTTTTGATTTCATGGAGTGAAAGTGTCAGGGAAACACAAACTCTATGAAAGAGGCTGAAACTAGTCCAGAGAAACAAAAGAAAGTCAAAGGCATTTTCCACATGTGGATATTGATTACTCAATTTGTAGAATCACAAAAGGACTAAGGAGAAATTAAAACACATCTGCTTCCTCTTCCAGAAATCAAGTTAATGTTTTGATATTACTAGGGCTGGGATTTACTCCATATCACCTCCCTTTTACAAAAGAGGAGAATAATGCCATCTCCTCTTTCTACAGGATTGTTTTGGGACTTCTCTCTTCCACTATGTTGCCCAGGGTGATGAATTTTTAAACTCTAACTTAAACTCTGGTTTATTTTTTAAAGTGTTTTAGTTTTTATTTGATAATATTCCAACAACCAATGAAGTTACAAAAGATGTGTTTATTAGTCACGATAGACTTGGTTATGCTGTGGTAACAAATAAATCCCAAATTTCAGTGGCTTAAAATAACCAAGGTTTATTTTTCTCTCAGGTTACATGTCTATCATGGGTTGGCAGGGGGGCAGGGTGCTGGGCTCATTGTAATCATTCAGGGACCCAAACTGACATCTCAAACATTTCTGGCCACCAGTTAAAGAGAGCTCTACAGATCCTTACATTGCTTATTAAATGCTTGGTGCAGGAAGTGTCATCCATCATTTCTGTTTCAAATGCACTGGCCAAGAGGACTTCAACAAAATTAGGCTTTCATGCTGCAAACAACACCATTAAGAAAGTGAAAAACAATCACAAAATGAAAGAAAATATTTGCAAATAATATGTATAAGAGACTTGTGTCTAGAATATATAATTAACTCTTACAACTCAATAACAAAAGGATATATAAACCAATTTAAAATGGGCAAAGCTTATGAATAGACATTTCTCCAGAGAACACATACAAATTACCAACCAGCACATGAAACAGTGCTCAACGTAATTAACCATCAGAGAAACACAAATCAAAACACAAAACCACTTCACACCCACTAGGATGGCAATAATAAAAAGAAAGACAATAGCAAATGTTGTCTTGTATACCACTGGTGGAATATACAGTGGTGCAGCCACTTAGGAAATAATTCTGACAATTTCTCAAAAGGCTAAACACAGTTACCATGTGACCCAGCAATTCCACTCTTAGATATGCACTCATGAAAACTAAAAATATATGTCTGTGAACTCGAACATGAATGTTCATAGCAGCATTATTCATCATAGTTAGAAAGTAAAAACAACCCAAATGTCCATCAATTGGAGAATGGATAAACAAAATGTGGTATCTCCATACAATGGAATATTATTCAACCATAAAAAGAAATGAAGTACTAAAACATGCTACAACATGGTGAACTTTGAAAACACCATCCTAAGTGAAAGAAGTCAGACATAAAAGGTACCATATTCCATGATTCCACTTATGCAAAATGTCCAGAATAGGCAAATTCATAGAGATAGAAAGTAGAGCTGTGGTTGCCAGGGACTGTGGGAATGACCAATTGCTATTTGGGTTTTATGTTTGACTGTTCTTTCAGTGTCTTAAAATACTTTTAATTTGGGCTTTAGGCTAGAATTAAATCAGGTAGTTAGGAGTTCTTTGGCTATTTTCTCTATTTGGGAGCTTTAATTTTTCTTATCATATTTACTTTTTTCTTTCTAAGTTTGAAGATAATTTTTCCTGCCCCTGAAGGCAGTGTAGTGTAGCAGCTAAGAGTATAGGCTCTGAAATCGGTACTTGAGTCCTGGCTCTGATGCTTGCTTGTTGGACCTTAAAGTCTCTCACACTGTATTTTTCCCATCTATAGACTGGGATTAATATTAGGGCCTACTTCAATAGTTATTGTGAAGACTAGATGGGTTAATGCATGTAATCAATTTAAAATAGTCTTGACAAAATTTATTTTATTATTAACCTGTTGGAGAAGTCAGATGTTAATTTATAATTTTCTTGCTGTCAGTTTGCAGGTTTAGCTATTCCTAGTTTGTTTTCATATTGTAATCATGACTTTAAAATATCAATTCTCTCTTTTGTACTTAACTTAATCTCTAGGAAAGTTTGGCTCATTGAAGGGTTTAGTCTTTATTGGCTCAGGACAACTGAGATTGTCCTGAGAGGGGCAGTGAAGGAAATTGATATACAGGTCATTTGAGGACCTGTTTAAAGGCTCGTGCTTTTTAAACTGAAGAAAGGAGGACTAAAAATGATGGGAGCGAGGTGGGGTGGAATGGAAGAGGGGGTGACACAAAGCTGCTTAAAGGGCTGTCATGTTGATATGGAGTTGACTAATCCTTTGTGGTCCCTGAAGAAAGAGCTGGGGCCACTAGATGTAAATTTTGATTTGGTATAAGGAAAGAATTTCTAATAGAGCTTTTAGAACCCACCTGAGTACAAGCCACCAGCTTCTCCTCCTGCTCCACTGTAATAATTACCTAACTTGTTTTCTACATCAATACATAAGCCATATTGCAGCCAAAGCGATCCTTTCAAAGCACAGATAAGATCCCATCATTTCCCTATTCATAACCCTTCAATGACTTCTGCCTACCCTTGGAATAAAGAACAAAATTTGAATTTGGTCTTTGCCTGCCTCATTCTCCAGCTTCATTTCACATGATGTTCCCCTTGTTCACAATGGTCCAGTCAACTGGTCTCCAAAATTCACTTCCTCAAAGTTCACTCAGGGCCTTAGAATATGTTTTTGTCACTGCTTGTGACACTCCATTCCCATTTGATATCATGAGAACCTACTCTCCCTTCAGATGTTAACTCAACCATTCTGTTCTCAAGAAAGCCTTTCTTGAACTTCCTGTCTTGGTCTATTAGATGTTCTCATAGCAGCATGCACCTCTCATTTGTAGCTCTTTCTACTGTTACAATTTATTGGTATTTGTACGAATTTTTATGAATTCCTGAAAGGCACTCAGGTAAATGGATTGTGTCCTTTTCTTTTTATCCTCACCTGAATCTTCAGCAGGGAGTACAATGCCTGATACATGGTGTTCAATAAATGTTTCTTAAATGAATGCATTAACATATTATTGAACTGAGCTGTTTAAGTGGGAATTGTACTCCCTCGCTGGAGGTGTTTTAAACTGAGGTTATGCATACTCAAAGCTTCTTTTAGAATCAGAGTCTATAAATCCAGGACCCTTAGATAAAAGTTTGTGTGGCTAAGAAAATGGTAGCGAGCTCACTGAATTGCTGTGGTCAACCGCTGAATTGGTCTCATTGTGTAGTTGCAAAACACCTGAGCGCCACCTAGTGAGTGGAGAAAATTCATCATTGTTCATTCATTCTGTTACATGCACTGCTCAACACCCATTCACATAGACTATGATGTCATTGTGCAACATGGCATCTCTGGCCCTCAAGGAGGTCACAGGTTTTGGTGAACACAGATGCATGAACAAAAGCTTACAGATATGTTGATAAGGCATAGTGGAGGTGTGTTTTCAAGAGGGACACTGCTGAGTGTGGTTATTGGGGCAGATTTTAGGCTCAGAGAAAAAAGCTAGTAGAAGTGAACTGATAAAAAAATTAGGACAGCCTTTCGTCCGGAAACACCATCTTCCAGTAATTCGCCAAAATGATGAACACAGAGGGAAAGAGGAGGGGCATGCAGTACATGTTCTCCAGGCCATTCAGAAGACATGGAGTTGTTCCTTTGGCCACATACATGCGAATCTATAAAAAAGGTGATATTGTAGACATCAAGAGAATGGGTACTGTTCAGAAAGGAATGCCCCACAAATGTTACCATGGCAAGACAGGAAGAGTCTACAATGTCACCCAGCATGCTGTTGGCATTGTTGTTAACACACAAGTCAAGGGCAAGATTCTTGCCAAGAGAATTAATGTGTGTATTGAACATATTAAGCACTCGAAGAGTCGAGATAGCTTCCTGAAACGCATGAAGGAAAATGACCAGAAAAAGAAGGAAGCCAAGGAGAAAAGGCACATGGGTTCAGCTGAAGCGCCAGCCTGCTCTACCCAGAGAAGCACATTTTGTAAGAACCAATGGAAAGGAGCCCAAGCTTCTGGAACCTATTCCCTATGAATTCATGGCTTAATAGGTGTCAAAAATAAAAGATCTCTGGATCATAAAAAAAAAAAAAGGACAAAGAGGGAACAAGTGATGGAAGATCCTACAGTAAGGAGGAAGGGTTGGAGGGGTTAGTCTCTCTTTGAGCTGCAGGAAAGAGGGGAAGATGGCCCAGATGTAGATGAAATGTTACATGGGAAGACAGCACTGTAGGAAAGAGCATTGTCTTGTTTTCTGGACAATTTTGAGCTTTTTTTTTTTTGAGTTGGAGTCTTACTCCATCGCCCAGTCTGGAGTGCTCACGGCCACCCCAGTGTCTACCTACTGGGTTCAGGCGATCCTTCCGCCTTAGTCTTTCAAGTACCTGGAACTACAAGTGTGCATTACCACGCCTGGCTGATTTTTTATTTATTGTAGAGATGAGGTCTCACCAAGTTGCCCAGGCTGGTCTCGAACTCCTGAGCTCAAGCAATCCTCTTGCCTAGGCCTCCCAAAGTGCTGAGATTACAGGCTTGAGCCACCATGCCTGGCTCAGTTTTGAGCTTTTAACCTACTCAGAGGTAAATGTTTTTCCACTAAACACATCTTGGGAAAATATTATGTGAGGTAAACGTACCACTGAAACTTAACCACTTTTCTCAAACCTGCCACTTGTCACCACAAAAAGAGACCTGCTGTAATTGACATCTGAAATCAGAGATTCTTGGCTCTGTTCCTCTGTCATTTGGAGACCAGCCAAGCCCAGACCTAGGTTTTTTGGGGGAATTGGGTCCAGAGGACAAGCGATCACCCATTATCTCCTGATGTGGATAGTTCAATCTTCTTGTCTTCTACAGTTTCTTCTTTTCCAAACCCCCAAGCTCATAGCACCTGGTTTTGGTATCTCTAGTCCTCATTTCTTCTCAGTCGAGGTTCCAGTTTTTCTTTACAGTGGAAGATAGAGCTCAGTCTCTCAATATCTTACTACCTCTGAAGACTGAGACACTAGAGCACATACGTGACGAGAAAGGGGTCAGACACTGGAGCTCCCAGTTCATGATTTTCTTACTGACCCCAATTTGAGTCAAGAATCTCTTCCATATGAAATATGAAGTCATCTCAGAAGAGAAAGCAGTCATTTCTGTGAGGGCTAGGGACAGTTGGTCAGGTAGGAGGGTACTTGCATGCCACTGTCGAGGCCAGGGAAAAAAGTAGGGATCTCTGTGTGTATGTATGTTTAGGGGCGACCAAAATGTTGAATCTAGAATTAGAAAGGGAATGTGTGTAGTTCTCAGGGCCTTAGGATTCCTACAAATTAAGGAGCAGGACTCTAGAACCTTGTAGATTGGGGACTGAGAGTCAGTTGGGGTTGAAAGTAGTCTCAGGGTGTGTGTCCACAGACTAAAATCTGCATGGTCACATTGTAGGGGGGTCATTTGTATCACTGCCTCCAGAGGAGTTGCCCAGGATGAGACACATCAAAAGCTCAGAGAAAGCATATGCTGTGTGAACTGAATACAACATTTTCATTCACCTCTTGCAGTGAGCTTGTTGCAAATGCAATTGTGTTGCAAATTGTGGGGATTTCCCATTGGTGCCTTCTCCACAGGCCACTTAACTAGTGTTTAATAGTCTTAAAATCATCTGAGTAGAGTTGACTACATTTATTAAGGAACTTTTACATAAATGTTTTAGCTCATGGGAGCAAAGCTGACAGCTAGGACAAGATGAGGAGGTATGAACCTGGTTATTCATCCTGTTCCCCACATAAGTCACCCTGCTTGCACCTAGGTGCTCCTCCCCACTTCCTGTCCTACAGTGATGATATCTTTTTTGCTCTGCTACCTCACCTAGATCTCAGAATATCTTTTTCTTTTTTTGAGTTGGAGTCTCCCTCTGTCGTCCAGACTGGAGGGCAATGGCACGCTCCCAGCCACCGCAGCCTCGACCTGCTGGGCTCCGGCGATCCTTCCACCTCAGCCTTCCCAGTAGCTAGAACTGCAGGCGCGCGCTACCACACCCGGCTAATTTTTTGATTTATTGTAGAGATGAGGTCTCACCAAGTTGCCCAGGCAGGTCGCGAACCTGCGGGCTCAGGCAATCCATTCACCTCAGCCTCCCAAAGGCGCGGGATTACAGGCTGAGCCACCGAGCCTGGCTGATCTCAGAATATCTTAACTTACTCTGCAAAAATTAAAAAAATAAATTGAGAAGCAATTTATTGTTTCTACATAACATTAATGTTGTTCCCACATAACATTAAAGTTTTTTAAAAAAATCATTAATATTTCTGACTCTAAAAAATGAGTGCCTAGGTCAGTTTCCCCAAGAATCAGACGCCAAGACAGAGCTTTGTGTGCAGGAGGTGTATTTGTGGGTGCTCTGGGGATCAACACCTATGGGGGGAGTGAGGGAAGTAGTGTCCTTCAGAGGGAGGTGTTACATTGCAATGCAGTTGCAATAAAGACCTCAGCAGTTTTTATGGGTAACTGAGATGATCCTCCAGTGTTGCTCTACCTTGAGGCCACGGGGCCAAGCCTTTACATTCTCTACCATACAACACTGATCAACCATTGAGGGGTGACTGTGGTAGGCCATTGGGCCCTGGTGGAGATGGAACATCTGACCAAAAGGCATAAGATGACTACACAACCAGAACTGTCCATTATGAGCTGTTTTCTTTTTTTTTTTTTGAGTAGGGGTCTCATTCTGTCGCCCAGACTGGAGTGCAGTGGCCGCTCCTGGCCACCGCAGCCTCGACCTGCTGGGCTCCAGCGATCCTTCCGCCTCAGCCTTCCGAGTTGCTGGAACTACAGGCGCGCGCTACCACGCCCGGTTGATTTTTTGATTTATTGTAGAGATGAGGTCTCGCTGCCCAGGCGGGTCTCGAACCTGTGGGCTCAGGCAATCCACTCACCTCAGCCTCCCAAAGGCGCGGGATTACAGGCTGAGCCACCGAGCCCGGCATGTATGAGCTGTTTTCTTTCAGATGACCAAATCATAAGGCTGGGTGGGCCCAGCCACAATCTGTCATAAGATGAAGTGGCACACTGGGTTAGAGCATGAGTAAGACCAGAGGGCACAAGCAACCTGAAAGACCAGATGGCCCAGCTCTCATGTAGTCCAGTGCCTCTCCCTCAGCACCAGCCACTTGGGAGATCTTGTATCACAGCTGATGGAAGAAAGAAAGGATGAGCTTGGTTCACAAATGGGTCTGCTCAATATGTCAGTACAAGCCAAAGTACAGCTGCTGTGCCACAACCCCACTCAGATGTGGTACTGAAAGCTTACAGTGAGAAATCCTCCCAATGGGGAAAACTCCGGCAGAACTGTCTGGTCATATACGTTTCCCAAGGTATGAATATACATGATTTCATGAGCAGCAGCAAATGGTATGGCTGGTGGGTTAGGGGTCTGGAAGGAGATAGATTAGAAGATCAGGAAAAAGGAGGTCTGGGAAGGAGGTGCACATGGGTGGACTTATAGGAAGTGTGAAGATCTTTATTTCACACTTGCATTAGCCCACTAGAGTGTTCATTATGGAAGAGACATTATCAAGCCGATGTAGACCAAATGACTCAGCCAACTGACGTCATTTGGCTTCTGTCATTCAATACCTGGGTATTAGTATAATGAATACACTAACAGAAGAGTAGCCTTGGTGGTGGGATGGAGGCTATGCATGGGCCCAACAGTTGATCTAGCTGTTGCTTCTGCTAAAAGTCCAGCTCATCAGCAACAGAGATCAACACTGAAACTTGATAAAACAACATCCACTAAGGAAACTAAGCAGCTACTTGGTGGCCACTTGACTACATTGATCCCTTGCACAATAGAAGAAGTAGCTACCATCTTGAACAGAATCAATCCATATTCTGTACATGGATTTGTCTTTCCTGATGTGGGGTCTCAGCCAGTACCATGATCTGAGACCTTACAGAGTGTTTGATAACAGCAAGGGATCAGAGCTAAGGGTCCACTTGATAGCAAAAGAGGCATAGTTAGTTGGCTCATGGCCATGAAATCCACTAGTTCTATCATATACTTCATCGCTCCAAAGCTAGCCTGTTAGAGTGGTAGAATGCCTTCATTAGACCAGCCAAAATCTCAGTTTAGAATGAACACCATGTAAGGATGGGGTACTATCCTCCACAGTACCCTAGATCAATTATACCGTCCTGTTTCCTCTCCCCAAAAGGTGACAACATAGGTCTGGTAACTGAGGGATAGAAATAGGAGTGGCCTTACTTACTGTCACTCTCAGTAATCCTCTTGGGAAGTTGGTGCTTTCTTTCCTTGAAGCTTTAGTGCTACAGGTTTAAAAGGGTCATTCCACCACGGGACACAGTAAGAATCCCACTGAAACGTAAGCTATGGCTGTTGCTGGGGCACTTCTGGTTCCATGTGTCAAGAACAGCAGGCAAGAAAAGGAAATGCAAGGGTCATTAGGGCTGCTGCTACTCAATGGGGACAGGAAAGAATATGTTTGGTGCCCAAGAGATCTATGAAGTGCCTCTTGGTGTTCTCATGCCCAATTTTAATGGTAAATGGACAAGTACAGTAGCTACATTCGGAGAGACATAGTGAATTGAGGCTCAGACACCTTAGGGATGATGATCTGGCTCATCTCACCAGGTAAGCCACCTTGGACCAGCAGAGTTACTTGCCAATGATGAGAGCAATATAGAATGGGAAATGGTAGAAGGGAGAATAAATATCATAAAAGTCCTCAAGATAGCTACAACAGTGGTGTCTACTGTTCATCTTATTAATCTTTCTCTTGTAAGTCTCCTAACAAACCAAGCCAACCAGAATTATGGAGAAGTCATTTCCAAAGGGATCCGACAGATGTGAGAAGCGAGCTTCAGTGGCAATTGTGGAACTCACTCAGATACCCTCTTTAAGGCCAATGTACCTAATCACCAGCTTCTGGGAATATCAGATACTGCTGGCCCATAGATGAGTGAACATGAACACACACCCCCATGGTAACTTATAGGAAATATAGAGAAAGCTTTGGACTTCCATAAACTGCAGGATAGGAACTCAAGCCAGTGTTTGCTAGAACTTAAAGGGCCAAAAGTCGCCACCTGATGACTAGATTATACTAATGCAGAATTGACCGACCAGGGAAGTTTGAAAAATAGAAGTTGACTTCAGATTTATGGGAATGAGAAGATTATATGGGTATTGAAAACAAAATGTTGTATCATTTGAGGATTTTTGATCAAGGCTATATCATCCTGATGGGGACTGAAAGTCTGAACAGGCAATCAACCCAAGGCTCAATAATGTAGCCAATTTCTTTGGTGATTTCTGGGATCAGAATTGTCTCATGGGAGAAAACTCAGGCACAGACCATCAAGAAGTTGATACAAATCAGGAATATGAAGTTCTTTTCAAGTGCCCCTGGGCCTCATGGCCATTCTGATGTTCTGTTCTCTGCTAAAAATCTTATGGCAACTGACTCACAGCTATTCCTCTTCAAAGACACTGTGGGCATAAATGGTAGGCCAGAAATGTCTATGGAAAGTAACCTGTTAATGGGAACGTATCGTCCCTGAGCTCAAAGGTGCAAAAGAAGACAGAAAGGTCTTTTCTTTATATCTCCTGTGGTGGGAGGGAGACCTCAAAGTCATAACTATAGTCTTTAATCTTCTCTTGGAGTATAATAGCATAGTCTTATGCTCAAGGGAGTCCTTATTTCATCTACAGGTGATAGTTTAGAGAGCATGCCGGGCCCCAGAGGTTTCCTGAGTGGTCATTCCTGACTGTGTAAAGCATTTTCCATATGAATGGAGGGTATTTCTCTTGTGACCAGCTGCCTCTTGGTGTGCTCATTGGAGGAGCTCCAGAGGATGGCTTGGGCAGTGACACCTTTCTTCTAGGCCAGCCTTGAACCCTGCCTATGCTCTGTAAAGAGCTTTATGACATTGTTATTATTCCCATTCTTCAGGCAGAAGTCTTCTTGGTGTTTGAAGTAGTCTGGTAGTTGAAATATGCTTAAGATGTGACCTGAATGTGACCAGAAAAACCCAAGTATATTTGGGAAAAAGATGACTATTGTAAAGTTTAATTTTGCCAGGCAGATTGTGTGAATACAAAACTTTATCATGCTATATTTGTGAAAACACTACCCTTAGGTAACTGGCATGACTTCATCCGCTGTATATACAAATTCCTTCATCCATTCCTTCATTCAGTGAGGACTTCTTGAACACCTGCTTGTGTGAGGAGCTTGTGGTTTTAAGGAGACAGTCCACAAGACCACGCTCGCTTCTGATACCAATTGAAATTTTGGGGGACACCTAAGACCACCCTCAGGTTTGATAATTCACTTGGAGGACTCAAAAAACACACTGAAAGCTGTTATGCTCACAGTTATGGCTTATTCCAGCAAAACAATACAGATTAAAATCAGCCAAGGGAAGAGATGCATAAGGGCAGAGTCCAGGAAGTTCCCAAGAGCAGAACCTGCAATGCCCTCTCCCAGGAGTTGTGGATAGCACTATTCTCCTGACAACAATGCATGACAACATACAAGGAATATTGCCAACCAGGGAAGCTTACCTAAGTGTTGTTGTCCAGTGTTTTTGCTGGGGGTTCATTATGTGGGCATGACTGATAGTTTCTATGGCTGACCTTTAGTCTCCAGCCCCTCTGGAGGTTGAGCTGACACTGCATGGTCAAAATGCTCGTCAAAAATCACATGGCTAGACTGTCTGGTGTGTTTCAAGGTCCCTAGGTAAGCAAAGGCACTCTTATCAGGTATGACATTCTATGGGCCTAGAGATCACCTCCCAGTAACTGAGGCAAAGGCCAGACTTCCTTTTGGGTAAGGTTAATTCTTCTTTTTTTTAAATTTTAAATTTTAAAGATGTGGGGGTACAATTCAGGGTCAGGTATACAAATGTTCATTATGCAGGTACCCTTGTTTGATGAGGTATGTCCCCCCATTCCCCTGGCAGTTTTCCACTACTGCCAATCCCTTTCTTATAATTGTTCAAGGTCTGCTTATGCGTGAGAACATGTGGTACTCAATTCCTTGTTTCTGTGATAGATCACTCAGTATTATAGACTCTAAGTGGTTCATTCTTTATTACACAGAAAGGTTCTATGCTTTGGGGATACAGTAGCGAGCAAAACAGACACAAATTGCTGCCCTCCAGTAGTCCACTATCATATTTAGAAAATGTCCCCAATGTTGCCTGCTCCAAGACCCCATTAGCTTACTAGCCCAAAGCACATTACTTTCCCAGGAACAGCTCCCCAGATAGACAGGAACAGCTCCCCAGATAAACCTAAACATTTCCAGGGACCCTTGCAAATATAGCCCAAATGTTACTTGTATTAAGATCATTTATTCTTTTGGGATCCTGGGGTAAAAGAGTAGAGGAAGGATGTTTTACTTATAGAGAACAAAACACTAGGATCCTTCAGCTCAGGTTCCGACCTATTGGATCCCAGGGACAAAATTCCTTCTTTTGTACTTTAATTCTCTTTCTTTTCTTAGTGGCCAAACTCTGGCCATCATACCCTGTGAATGGCTGCTCATTCAAAACTCTAGACTTTGTGCAGGACCACCTGTCCCGTCCTGCCCATCTTTACCTGTGGCCCCTCTATCATTCCAGTATGGGATCGATTATTCCAATTTCCTTCAACCAAACTGACAGATCTGAACACACATTCTCTGCTGTTGGGGACCCAGGGAGCTGGCATCCAATTCACAGTGGAGAAAACCAAAGTGACCTTGGAACAGAGTAGAGTCTGAATTGGCAAATTTGTGCACTCCCTGCCGGGGCAGCTCATGAATACTCAGAAATAATAACAGGAATGTTGACTTAGCCTCCTGCCCAAGAGGATGGCCTGCCAGGGGAGATTCTGGGATGTACCACAGGAAGATGCTAGGTGAGAGAGGGGTGTGGATGGGAAGAAGATTGTCAAAGGAGCTCTGCCTACGTCATGGGAATGGCAGTCAGAGGAACTTCTCAGGGGAACCCCATGAGAAAGGGTCAGTTTTAATTACCTGCCAAGTCCAGAGAGCACAAAATCATTTAATCTTGGCATCAGCCAAGAATGATTACTGATTCTCCTCCATGTTCCTTCTCCCTCCCAGCACTCCAATCCCAGAGAGGCCAGAAGCTGCTATTAGGCATCTGAGAAAGGAGCAATGGTAAAAAGAGAATAAGATACTTCCCTGGAGCCTGCAGCTTGCCTGCAGTGGCCTTAGCCCAAGGAGAAGGGAGAAGACTTACTTTTACAGTGAACCTCGAAATACTGATTAATATTTTATAGAGGGCATCATAACTTCAGCGTCAGAACTATGTTTGTGACTTAAAGTAACCTCTAGCACATAAAAGTGTGCTTTATTAAATCATCCACTATTGATGAGGACACTATGTACAGACAAAAGAGGGAGAGCGAGGGAGAGAGTCTCATTTCTCCTTCCCTTCCTCCTTGCATAATGCATCGATCTTATCTTTCTTGACCCATCCCGAAGCCAGCTCTGTCACTTGCATGCTTTTGAGGTCTTGGACCCACAGGTTCAGCATGACCAGCCAGGAGCATCCCACAAGTCTTGTCTGTTTCCAGCTTGGACAATGCTCCGTGAAAATCCATTTTATTTTGGGAGAGTTTGTACTTAAAGTGGAAAATACGTGCTTATTAACATTTGCACACTCCTCATACAAGACCATATAAAAATTTCTTAGTGTTTTGATTGGTCTAGGTGCTGTCTACATAGTTAAAATGCTGTATAATTTAGCTTCTCACAATCTATTATTACACATCATGACTTCTGTGAAATATAAGGGCTCATTTTCCAATCAAATGTTTGAAAATATTAATTTATTGATTCATACCTTAACAGGCCAATTAGTATAAAAAACATGATCTAAGGATCAACAGAATACTTGGCCAAGTCTAGCATTTCTGTGCAAAAGTTCCTTATCTTTCTCATTTGTTCATGCCTGATGAAAACCTTTAAAGATTCTGGCATTTGGTAAATAAGGGCCAGAGACATATTAGATCAGCTGTTGAATCCAATGAATGCATAACACTATGACATAAGAACAAATTATCTTACAGCAACTATTGTATAATCTGTACTACTCCACACTGGTTCTGCCAGTTCAAGTTCATTTGATAAACAAAAGGGAACATATGGCCTTAGAAGGAACTATTCCTCCTTTTTGAAGTCATTACTAAATAACTTACCTTTGTCTTACAAATAGTGGCAATTTGGAGAAATCTCAAAACACACAGACATCCCAAATCAACAATGTTAGATAACTTTTTGTTTTATAAATAAGAAGTTGGCCCAGGTTGACTGTGGGAAAAGCAACACAACATAGATTTATTGTGTCAAGCACATTTGCATATCTTGATTTACAAACTATACTGTGAGTTTTATGCTACATTTTATGCCGAAACGTGATCTGATGCTTCAGTTATGGTACCTTATTATATTGCTTAGAAGTGAAATGATGTTTACTCCAATGTAGAAACACCTGATTAAAAACTATATAAGCAATATGAATAAATTGTAGACTCATATAATAAGTTATTTCTACAGCAATATCTAAAGGGGGTAGAAAAGCAAAGTATATACCTAAATACAAATTTTAAAGGGTAATGTTCTGATTACCAGGTTTTAAGCAACCAAGATTTTAAGTGTACAGTAGTCTATTGTTGGCTGTAGGTATGATGACTATTGGTCCAGCAGAGGACAGATGGGCTCTAGAGATCTCATCTTCTTACTGGACTCTTGCATTAGGCTGCCGTAGGCCTCTCTTATTGCAGTGTTGGCCTGTTCCACATCCTCTTTTACAGCATTCACAGGGTATCTACCCAAGGCAGAGCTCTAATCTTGTTACTCTCTTGCCTAACATTCTTCTGTGGCTCCCTGTTTTCTGCAGGAGAGAAGCCCAAGTCCCTTGGCCTCAAGACCTCTTGTGGTTTAGCCTCCAGCTTCATCACTGCGCTTCCCCACAGACCCTTTCACTCTCTAGGCTCAGGAACCTGGGCTAACTTGTCTAACATCACATTCAAATACTTCTGGCGACTTCCTTAACAAAATACATAAATTACCCAAACAAAATTAAGGGGGGGTACTTATTAAGAATGAAAAAGAAAATCACAAAAATTACAAATTTCCCCAAGTTATAGTATATTTCAAACATCACAAAATTCAGAAAAATAACATAATATTAATGAATTGCCTGACACATCTCTGTAATACATTTTTCCTCTTCAGGTTTGTTGTACACTCTTTGATTGCCTCATGGTGTGCCTTTTGTATTGATAGCTTAGAAGTTTTTTTCAACTTCACAACTCATTGGTAATGTCTTATAACTTTCTAGGATTTTGTCAAATGTGGAAAATTTTATCAAATTTCCTTCAAATATGAGCTGTAGGATTTCAGGGAATTTCATTTTTTTTCTCATACAGTGACTAATATTAAATGATCTTTGAATTAATGACACTTGTTAATCTGCTTGTAAATGATGTCTTCATTATCATAAGAGTTTTATATTATCTTTGTCAATGTCGGTATTTCATGTCAAATCAGCAAGATATTTAAATCTATTTTTTCCAGTATGCTCATATAATTAACTTTTCTTTATTAAATGGATTATCAAATAATACAATCACCTATTCATGATAGGTTTATAATTGTTTGCTCTACATTATCAATATAATTTATGTTTTGATTAAGTGTTATTGAGAACTAGATCTTTTGCTTTCAATTTTATAGATCTCATGTTTGAAAGATGTTTCCACAGATTAGCTTCCAGTTCTGTATATTTAAACCTTGTTTTTTTCTTCACTGACTACATACTTCCAGTGCCAGGTGCCAAAGGACACATTCATATTTAATACGACTCTGGACTTTCATGTTATCATGCCTGGTTACTTAGCCCAGTGAGTGGTAGAATTGTTAGAAACCATTATCACAATAGAATGGCTAGCAGTGACTTCATCATTCATGGAAATGACTGTGAACCATATAAAAATTTCTCAGTAAACCAAATTTGATGCATCCAAATAATTTCTCTTTAACCAGATCCCAAAGGACCCTTCCAGCCTTGTCTTATAATCTTTAGCATTATAGAAATTCTGATTTTAGCAGATTCTTGGAGTCATGTACACCTGGCTTTGGTTCCAGGTTGGGGTGTTTGCAACTTTCAACAACAACAACAAAACAACAATAAAACCCTCTGACCTTCCAGTGTTGTTTTGGAGATTAATGAGCAGATGTGGAACACAGCAAGCACATGCATTAAAACAGCAT
Source organism: Carlito syrichta (assembly GCF_000164805.1). NCBI lineage: Eukaryota > Metazoa > Chordata > Mammalia > Primates > Tarsiidae > Carlito > Carlito syrichta. The sequence continues at coordinate 331,033 of NW_007251851.1, forward strand.
CCATACTCACTACATTCTACCTCTTGGCTGTCTAATATACCCCTATTCACTCTTTTCTATACAACATTTAAATTATCCTTTCCTGTCCAGGTGTGGTGGCTTATGCCTGTAATCCAGCACCTTGGGAGGCCAAGACAGGAAGATTGCTTGAGCACAAGAGCTCAAGACCAGCCTGGACAACATAGCAAGACCTTGTCTCTACAATAAGCAAACAAACAAATAAATAAAATTAGCTGGGCATGGTGGTGCACACCCATAGTCCCAGCTCCTCAGGAGTCTGAGGAGGAAGAATCACTTGAGCCCAGGAAGTTGAGGCTGCAGTAAGCCATGATCATGCCACTGCACTCCAGCCTGGGTGACAGAGTGAGACCCTAACTCAATCAAAAGAAAACAAACAAACAAAATCCCTTCCTGACAGAATGTAACCAATAGAAAACTGAAAATATTCTCATCCTCTTTCTAAGAAGGAGACAACATGAAATCCTGTTAATTTGCTGTATCCAGATTCTTGCCCAGGACCTCTGCTTAATATCTTTTTTTTTTCTAATTCTAGAGATGATCTTCTATGACTTCTAAAATCTGTGACTGGTTGATGATCTTGGTCACTAATAATACAAACCCTACATTCAATTGAGAAAGATAGAAAAAAGAATTAAGCATATGATAAATCATAAGAAAGGCAGTGGCTCTAGCCTTCACTTGCCTATTAGATCTGAGGTCCTACTGACATTTGACTTTTTTTGGCCATGAATTTTATATTCTTCTTGCCTTTGGTTAACATCAGCTAGTCAGAATTCTTTGTTCACTGGAGGTTGTATCAGTCAGCTATAGCCACCGTAATACTGTGTAAAGAACAACTTCAAGATTTAGGTGACTTATGATAAGCAGTATCTGTTTCTCACTCACAGGTCTGTGGCCTAGCTGGGGCTCAACTGATCTAGCCTGGGCTTAGCAGGGCGTGACTTTAAACTGTGGGTTAGATTACAATCTGCTACACATGTATCTCATCCTCTTTCAACCAGTGGCTACCCAAGGCATGTTTTTATTAATTCAAAAGGCAGGAACACAAGAGGGCAAGTTCAACAACACAGGCGCATTTCAAACCTTTGTTCACATCACATTTGATAATATCTATTAGCAAGTCAAGTTAAAAGATACTAAAATGTTCACACAGCATGAATAGAGATATAATGCTACTACAGGGGAGTGAAGAATTGAGACCAATAATTTATCTTACCATGGGAGTGATTGAATACTTATTTCTGAGGATTTTGATTCCTTGCTAGACGTGCTTGTAAAAGACTGCATGCTCTTCCATTAACTTTTACCACTGGTAGTCTCCTGAGTTCTACACATAGGACTTCTTGGCCCTACCATGTGGCAGAAACTCGTTATGCATGATAATAAGAATAGATCACTCAGCTAACAATGTAACCTTCTTATTATGTCTGTCCATCTAATGGTATCAGGTACCTCAAATGGCCAGATGATAGTCTCTACTTCTAATTCAGTAGAATTGATAGAAGCATTCTAACCTTGAGTACTAATACCTTTAAGCAACCAAATACCCACATTTAGATATAAGATATAAGCAATTTACAAGTGGGTCATTTAGGTATGATCACAAGAGATACTACTCCTACCTCTTCCCCTTGATTTCTAGACTTATAAATACTGGATACAGGAGAAACAGCTTATACTGGATCCTGCAAAACCTCACCCTTGTAAGGTTTTATGTCCAAGGAGGAGTCATGAGTGAGTTCTCAATGGCCCATTTTACCTTTGTATAAGGTCAGCTGATTCTGAATAAGAAGGTTTGTAAAACTGCTGAATGTATTGAATATCAGCTCATTTCATCACTACTTTTGCTTTAACACATATTTCTTGCTTAAAAGAATATAGTGGTAATATATGATATCACGATAGTACAGAGGATATTAGTTAAGTCCATGGATGTTAATGTGGCAGAAATAAGGCGACAAATGTTCAATTCTCCAGGGACAATTGACTAGCCTTTAAAAAATTTTTCTTTTTGAGTCAGAGTCTCACTCTGTTGCCCAGGCTGGAGTGCAGTGGCATCCTTGACCTGCTGGGCTCAGGAGAGTCCTCCACCTCAGCCTTCCAAATAGCTGCAACTTATAGGCATGCACCACCACACCCGGCTAATTTTTTTATTTATTGTAGAAACGAGGTCTCACCAAGTTGCCCGGTCTGGTCTCAATCCCCTGGGCTCAGCCTGTCCTCTCGCTTCCTCCTCCCAAAGTGCTGGGATTACAGGCTTGAGCCACCATGCCCAGCTGGCTAGTTTTTTTGAAATATGGTATGTTGAAGGTGGTAGCTATGCCAGCCTTGGCAGGTGCTATATGTGATGTTTAACTTAGGTATAATGTTCCTCACTGTCATCATGGATATTTTGAGCAAGCACGATGTTCACTGGGAAAGAGGCTACCTGACATCTATAAACTAAATTATTCTGTCTACTGAATTAAGCCCCATCAGCATTAGGAGACTTCTGCTAAGCATTCACAGGGGACACATAGATTCTCATAATCAAGGACCATTTGACAAATCCATCCACGTAACTCTTTCTCAGTCTTCCCTTTTATACATCATCCTATGTAATTCCTTTTAAACCTCTGATCTTCAGATCTGATTAGGCACTAGTCAGGGATGGAGTAGATCTTGACCTTAAGTTCTCTCTGATAAGACAATAAGATGACTTAGAAGTCCTGCCCCAGGGATGGAGGAGGGTGAGGGAAGTAGATGTGGCTATAAAAGAGTGATGCAGGGCTACTGGGGTGATGGATATATTCCATATTTGGACTGTATTGGTGTCAATACCTGGCTGAAATATTGTTCTATAGTTTGGTAAGACGTTACCATTGGGGGAAACCGGGTAAAGAGTATGCAAGATCTCTCTGCACTATTTCTTATAACTGCATATGAACTTGCAATTGTCTCCAAATAAAAGATCTTAATTTTTAAAAAACCCAAACAAACATAAAGCAGGTCAGCCTCAAGGTGGATTATCCTCCTCTGCTGTTTTTCACAGACACTACTGACTAAGTTATGATACCATCACAGACTATAAGTGTTTCTAACCTTTCATTCAAAGTCACCAATAAACTATATTTAAAGATTTTAAGTTTTAAATTTTTTCATCTTTAGTCAACTGCTCATAGGAAACTCCTCATGAGGCCATAGGTATGGGTTGAGGTAGGTACTATCTCATGTAGCTTATACCTTTAGGAACTGTTCAAAGTGTTCCATTTGATGATGTACTTCTGGGCATACTTGACTCTCTTGGCAGATAGGATACCAGCCAGAGCATGATGGACAGTTTAGATTATGTGGTTATCTGATTAGATCATCTCCATCAGAGTCCGGAAACAAGTCGGGAAGAGTTGCCAAAAAAAAAAAAAAAAAGGAACGGTTGCTTCCCAACTGGATTGTGGCTTTTCTCACACGTCCTTGGTACCACCACTGTGATTCTCCCATTGGGGCTACTGAAATTTCTGGGCTGGGGAGACAGTTTACAGTTTCATCAGCTCCACTCTGATGGAAACTGACAACTTCAGCATCATAATTTTCAGGAATATGTTGGCAGATCTGAGAATCCTGGGTTTGAAAGATCTCTGGTGTCAATACTTATTGGGCCCAACGTATTGGTCATCAACGTGTGCTTATTATGACTTTAGGACTTTCCTACTCTATAACGTTGCTAAAAAATCATTTACTTTAGGCTAATGTGTGGCCTACTGACCAATTGAAATACTCAAGGAGAAGTTGACCATTTTTAAAACCTTGGAGAAGCTGCTTTCTGACTGAAGTTACTGGGAGAAGCAATGAAAGAAAAGAGGCCTTGCAGTTCTTCACCTCATCTACAAAAATATTTGCTCCGATTGGCCCTAGTAAACCTTTATTAGAAACTTTAGGTAACAGATTTACCCTGCCCTGGGAACAGTCCTCCCACATTTTTAAACATCGCTGACCTTTTCGTCTATGACATTGGCTTTTGAAGAGACAGGGTTGCTTTTTTTTATATCCCACCTTCTGGATTTGTTTGAGAATTTCCTCACAGTACTTTATGACTTGTTTTTTGTACCCCTTGACTTTCCTTGTAAATTGGAGACTAGAACTAAAAGCTTGGTTATGTTCAACTTGAACATTTTTGGCAAGAAATTTGTCATAGGTGATGCAATGTACTTCACTTCACACTGTATCACATACGGAGACACATAATGTCAGGTTGTCCCAGTACTGGTGATACTTAAGCACTCAGTTAAGATGGTGACCACCAGATGTCGCCATTGTAAAGCATGTTCTTCCTTCTGCAACTATCCAGTGACTTGTGGAACATTTGAAAAATATTCTTGTTGACCACTGTTCTTGTTTACACTTTAAAGTACCCTCCAATACGTCAATGAATTTGAGACCTTCTTTGTCATCTTGATGCAGTGTTCTGTAATTCATCTTTAAGTGGCTCAAACAAGTCAAGATCAAAAGACACAGCATTGTGCTAATCACCCGACATCGTAGTGCTCATATGTTCCATGGGGCTGAATCACCTTAGTTCCCATGAGAATTCACCACAATGGGCTAATCATTACTTTTCCCAGGAGGGAAAAAATAGCCTTTGGGAAATGAGGAGCAGAGAAATAATACTAAGTATAAGGACGAAAGGTGTTTTCTTTTTAAAAATTTTACATTTAAGCAGGTTCTACTTCTTGGAGGCAAAACATTTTCTAGATTTCTCCTACTATTCGTTATAAAGTTGCTGGTTTTTTTGTTTTTGTTTTTGTTTTGTTTTGTTTTTTGGAGGTGGAGTCTCACTCTGTTGCCCAGACTGGAGTGCAGTGGCTGCTCCCGACCACCGCAGCCTCGACCTGCTGGGCTCCAGCGATCCTTCCACCTCAGCCTTCCAAGTAGTTGGAACTACAGGCGCGCGCTATCACACCCGGCTAGTTTTTTGATTTATGGTAGAGATGTGGTCTTACCAAGTTGCCCAGGCGGGTCTCGAACCCACGGGCTCAGGCAATTCACTCACCTCAGCCTCCCAAGGCGCGGGATTACAGGCTGAACCACCAAGCCCAGCTTAAAGTTGCTGTTTAATCTCTCTGGAATGTAGCTCTCAATCTTTTTTAAAAATTTAAAAATTACAATTCACTTTTATTTTCATTTGTTCTGTATTATGTACTCTTTGTAAACATACCTACCAGACTGTGCCTAATACACACAGCAATCTAATACGTTTCTTTTCATTAGTGGTATTAACCTTAGAATCTAAAATTAGTTATAAACAACTACCTTACAGCTTAAACCTCATAAACCAGTATAATGAAAAGCAAGTCTCAGAGTTTTCTCCAGATATTTAATGCAAGATGCAATGTAGACATACTCCATGAAATGTGATTACCAGTAGGGGTGTTATAGCCTTAATGAATCAGACAAATAAAAGTATTTACTGTATTATGATACAATGAAAAGGTTATGATACAATGAAAAGGTTTATATAGATGTATTACTGTTCCTAATTGCTCTAATATAGACGGTTTGATGAATAAGTTTGTCTCTTGTTCTTTTTCTACTTTAGGGGATTATATACTTTAAATATAGATGAGACACAAAAATAATCTTCTGATTTAAAAACTCTAAGTATTATTTTACTACAGACCTTTTCTTCTTTCAGTTTAGATGGGAAGACCAAGCCTTTGGTATAAATAACTTATAGTCATGACTATCATTAGCCTATTTACATAATATGTATAGATAATGATATGGTATTACTATATTATTAGTATTCACTGTTGGTTGTGTAGTCTTTTGGAATGGGGGTGGATGGAGCCTCTTTACTCTCAACAAATGCTCTAGGCTGTTGGAGAAACACATTAGATTTAATACCCTGGTGGGTTTGTAGCTCTGAAAAAACTACTACTGGAGGTAGCTGTGATGGCTTTTAGGGTATCTCCTATCCTGAAAAATTGTCAGTGAGTGATTATTGATTTTGAACTGGCCACTGGTCTCAAGATTCACTTAGAAAGCTAGCACCCACCAGTGAGGACCAATAAGGTTAATTTTTTTGAAGTATTATTATGAGCTCATTTTTATGTGCTTCAATCTGTTACATTCTTTATTTCTTTTATTGCTTGGGTGTCCCATTTTAAGCCAAGGGGAACCCCTTCAAGTTGGTTCCTGAGTGCTTGTTGACAAGACCTCAGTGGTATTTATGGTTTTCTTGGTGTTTGGCACAAAGTGTCCTGGGATTATCCTAAATATACACTGCACTATAGATCAGCCATTTCTCCAAAGAATGACTTCTGGTAGTAAATTTATGTTCTTTTTATAGTCCACTCTCTTTATATTTCTATCACATTAGGATTATTAATAGTGGTCATTTAAATTTTCTGTAGTCTCATTTTTATCTGATAAATGGGGACATTTTCCTCATCAATTATATACTGTTCATTTTCTCCCATTGTTTTTCATTGGACTGTTAGTTTTATTTTGATGTCTTCCTGGTCCATGACAGAAAAGTCCAGCAGAGCCATACTAAAGTGAGGTATTTCTGGATTTTGCTGTTAATGAGTACCTCTGGGAGTCCTCAGAAGGGTATCAACAAGAATAGTGACCAATCCTGGGATCTGATCTGCCATATTCCGGGTTAGAAAATTTCATTATGAGTATGGTTTTTATTGATTTCCTTTTATTGTTCTAAGAGACCTTACTCAGATGAAAATAACTTTGGAAATTAAAAGAGTATGTGTAGCCAGGCTCGGTGGCTCAGCCTGTAATCCCGCGCCTTGGGAGGCTGAGGTGAGTGGATTGCCTGAGCCTGCAGGTTGGAGACCCCTGGGCAACTTGGCAAGACCTCATCTCTACAATTAAAAAAAAAAAAAAAAATTAGCCGGGCGTGGTAGCGCACGCCTGTAGTTCCAGCTACTTGGAAGGCTGAGGCGGAAGGATCGCCGGAGCCCAGCAGGTTGAGGCTGCGGTGGCCGGGAGTGTGCTACTGCACTCCAGTCTGGGCGACAGAGGGAGACTCCAACTCAAAAAAAAAAAAAAAAAAGAATATATGCAAGAAATGTTAAGGAAAAAAAAGATCAAATTGTTGCTTTTTCAGGAGAAAAACTAATTTTTTGAGAGGATGGGGTTATGCCAGAGACTTGAAGATAGTAGACACTTGATTGTGAAGACCATTCATCTTGCTGGAATTTAATTAAATTTTTAGGTCACTGAACAATTGTAAATGGGATTTTCCATTGAAGAAATTCATCTGATAGGTAAATAAAACTAGATGGTGAGATGCACTTGAGGGGTTGCATTAGGTCAAAGAATTAGTGAGTTGTCTCCCTACCAGTTCCTTTCAATGTTCCATGTAGGTCCTGTACCACCCTCTTCTAATTCGTCATCTGTTACCCTCTTTCAGGATCTTGAATCTCCAATGGAAATTCCATTTGATTAAAACCAAGTCCCAGCAGGTTCCCTCCCTAGCCACCTAAGAGTGAAAACTCCTGAGATAGTTATATAAAGCCTTTCTCGCCATCGCTAGGCTAATATACTTCTGCCAGCAGAGACCTGGATAAAAATCCAAGCTTGGAACTAGGAGAGTGGAAAAGAGGCAACACATACTAGTATTCCCTTATCTGAGCCCCCAGTTGCCAACGGTCCACTCCATTTGAAATCTGAAACTGTAATCCAGATAATCTGGGACTTTGGGAAAAAAAGAAGTAGACAGCAAATCAGTTATTGTAGGATAAAGAAGAGCAGTCCTACAAGAATGAGGAGGACCTTCAGCTTTCCAGGGAGCTACTTACAAGATTTGTTGAGGCTGGAGAAGGCTAGGAGGCTTATAAGATCCAGAAGTCCTCTTAGCTGGCAAAGGTGGATGGGAGAGAAAGCCAGGATGGGGCTCCTACCCCTGTTGATTCTGAGTTCACTGCTTGAGTGATCTGAATGTGGAGAAATATATTTGACCATAAGGGTCTTGGACTGGGATAGGGAGGGGCAACTTTGAGGCAAGTATGGTGGTGATGGCAGTTATTAGTGAGGGGGATCCACGGGGCAAAGTCGCCTGGACATCCACCCTCAAGTGGAGAATTTCTCTCTGGTGCCAACTTTAACCTGATAACCTTGCTTCTCATTCAGACGGAGGCTGGGGAGGTTAGAGGAGCTGCAGATGCTAGGAGTTTCTTTCCTATAGGCATCTCCTTCTGAACTACAGCCCATAGCTTGGCAGTGTGCCTGGCTCACTTGGCAGCTTCCCACCCAGGACAGGAACTGCAAGGTGCTGTGTACATAGCAGACTCTGCTTCGTTAGAAGATTGAGAAACTCCTGCCACCAGCCTTATGGTCCCCAGGGTTGGCCACTATTCCTGTTGACACCCTTCCTGAGGACTCCCAGGGATACTCACTAAAAGCAGAATCCAGGGATACCTCACTTTAGTATGGCTCAGCTGGATTTTCTTGTCATGGACCAGGAAGACATCAAAATAAAACTCACAGTCCAATGAAAAACACTAGGAGAAAAATGAACAGTATATAATTGATGAGAAAAGTGTTTCCATTTAACAAGACCAGGTTCTCAATACAAATGAAAAATAGACACAATTCACCAAAGAATTTTTCATATCCAAAGTAAAACTTTTTTTGCAGTTTATATACATAGATACTATAGAATGATCCTAACTTTTAAATATATGTCTGTAAAAAACATGCTTAGAAAAAGACCGACAGGATAATCACCCAATGGATACAAGATATATTTGAGGTGAGGGAGAGAGTATGGGTGCTTCCAGTTTTTTTCTTTGTTGTCTATAATGAACACATATTCCAATCTGAAAAATTCCAGTCCACACTACTTCTTGATTACCTAGCTATTCATGTAAAACAAATTACCTGAAGACTTTCTGGCTTTTAATATCTTAGCTTTTGTGGGTCAGAAGTTTGGGATCAGCTTAGCTGGGTAGTTCTGGTTTGGAGTCTCTCATGAGGTGGCAGTGAAGCCTGCGGTCATCTGAGGGCTTGACAGTGGATAAATATCTGCCTTCAAGGCTCATTCACATGACCAGCAAGTTGGTGCTGGCTGTTGGCAGAAAGCCTCGGTTCCTTGCCACATGGACCTCTCAGAGAGTGCTTGAATGGTCTCATGACATTGCAGATGACTTCAAGAGAGGGGAATATACAAGGGTAAGTGACGATCACTAACCTGAAGGTAGTCAACCTGTGTGGGGCCATCAACACAGGTTGACTATCATATTTTTAAAAGGTAATTCCTTCAATAAATGACTCTAGTATGGTGGCCAATAAGATAGATAAAGTTAAACTAACTAGGCAGAGAGAGATTCATTGCAATCTGATGAGGGAGAATAGAATCACATGCGTTCAAGTTGTAGCAATCTCTCTAGGTCAGTTTTCCCTAGGAACCAAATGGGTTCAAGTGGTAAGTCAGACCTGTGTGGCACTGGAAGAGTACAATTTTTAAATGTGGTTTACATTTTTAATGGAAATTAGTTAATTAAATTTGTAAATGGGCAAGTTATTTGAGGGAGTTAATTTGCTAATTAAAGAACCAGGGAAAGTGTTCTTATTCTACAAAAATCATTGAACTTATGAAGAAAAGAATATGATTTGTAAGTTAGAGCTTAAGGGATTTGGAAAAACTAGATATTATGATTTCCAATGTTAATATTTGAGTACTAGTGAAAACCAATATTTACAAGCACAAATGCTTCACTGAGGCCTCTAAATTAGTATCTCCATCCTTAGTGATGGACTAGAGCATCTCAAGCACTGGATTCAACTTAAAAAAATTTTTTTATGATGTTGAATTTGTTCATCTTTGTAAATGGCAGACTCTTATTTGAAAGTATATATACATTTAAGCATGTTTACATAAATGGTTCTGAATTATTTTACCGAAATTTAGTACCGTAAGCCTCCTACATCCAAACGTTCACATTATGCACTTTAATGATGCACATGTGCGTTTCTCAATATATTACTTCACTCCATCAGGAGTCAGTATAGCCTGTTAAATACATACACTACTGTACTGTATGTATAGCTGACTGTGTTAGTTGGGTACCTAGGCTAACTTTGTTGACTTAAAACAAACTGGACTTACAAACATACTCTCGGAATGGAACTCATTCATACGTTGGGGACTGCCTGTACTAGTTATATAATGTTTTCTTCTTTTGAGTATCAATATGCACTCACTTTTTGAAGACTATTTGTTTCAATTAATTATGTTTTAAAATATCTTTTGACGATGAAATTGTCCCATCTTGGTCAATGTGAACCCCTTTGCTTCTTTTAGGAAACACTTAAGAACCTAAGAAACGAACTTCATGTACTGATAATTAGATGCTCCAGGCTCACAAAATTCACCTGTTTCAAGCCAAAGACTCACCTACTTTCCAAGGATTCCTGCTTTCTTCTAGTGAAGGTTAGTGTTAGAGGCAAACATCAGGGTCATAGAGATATTCTTCAGATGGTTCTACATCATGTTAAGGTATTCCAATAACTACTGGACATTTAGTTGTTGTTTAAATGATTTTAAAATATGAGTTCAACTGCTCAAAAAAATCCAAGGAGACACAAACAAATGGAAAAATATTCCATGCTCATGGATAGGAAGAATCAACATTGTTAAAATGTCCATACTACCAAAGGCAATCTACAGATTCAATGCAATACCCATTAAGTTACCAACATCATTCTTCTCAGACCTGGAAATGACAATACAGAAATCATATGGAAATATAAATGACCACGAATAGCCAAAACAATCCTTAGCAAAAGAAACAAAGCAGGAGGCATCACACTTCCAGATTTCAAACTTTACTATAAGGCTACGGTAATCAAAACAACTTGGTATTGGTACAAGAATAGGCATATAGACCAAAAAATGGAACAGGATTGAGATTCCAGAAGCAGGGCCTCAATTTCCCAACCAGCTCATCTTTGACAAAGCCTCCAACAACAACCACTGGGGAGAGGAGAACCTATTTAGCAAATGGTGCTTGGAAAACTGGCTGATCACGTGCAGAAGATTGAAACAGGACTCCTACCTATCACCATACACAAAAATTAACTCTAAATGGATCAAAGATCGAAATGTAAAATCTCAAACTATAAGAATCTTAGAAAATGCAGGAGACACCCTTATGGAAATTGGAACTGGCAACCAATTCTTATTCAGAACCCTAAAAACCCATATCTTAAGAAATAAGACAGACAAGTGGGAACTCATCAAACTAACAAGTTTCTGCAAAGCAAAAGAAACTATCAAGAGAGGAGGGAGACATCCCACAGAATGGGAAAAAATATTTGCCAACTGTATATCTGACAAAGGTGTAACATCTAGGATCTACAAGGAACTCAAATGCGCCGAAAGGAAAAAACAAACAACCCCATTAAAAAGTGGGCAAAAGACATGAATAGACACTTCTCAAAAGAAGATATACAGGCAGCCAACAGACACATGAAAAAGTGTTCAGTCTCACTCATCATTGAGATACCTCTTAACCCTAGTAAGAATGGCCATCATTAATAAAACAAACAATAACAGATGCTGGCTCGGATGCGGAAAAAAAGGAACACTTCTACACTGCTGGTGGGAATGCAAACTAGTGCAACCTCTATGGAAGACAGTGTGGTGGTTTCTGAAAGAACTAGAAATTGACCTTCCATATGACGCAGGAATTCCTCTATTGGGAATATACCCAGAGGAACTCAAATCATTTTACAAAAAAAATACCTGCATACATACGTTTGTTACAGTTTTATTCACAATAGCAAAAACATGGAACCAACCATGTGGCCTACTGAAGCTGGACTGGATTAAAAAAATGTGGTACATATACACAATGGAATATTATGCTGCCATAAAGAAAAACAAACATGGACTTTGCAGCAACTTGGATGAATTTAGAGTCGATCATACTCAGTGATTTATCACAGAAACAAAGAACTGAGTACCACAAATTCTCACTCATAAGTGGACCTTGAACAATTATAATACTATAAGAAAGTGATTGGCAGTAGTGGGAAACTGTCAGGGGAGGGGAAGTGGGATTGGCAGTTGAGGGGAACATCTACGGGAGGGAGGGGCATACCTCATCAACAAGGGTACCTGCATAATCAATGTTTGTATACCTAACCCTGAATTGTACCCCACATCTTTATAATAAAAAATTAATTAATTAACTAAAAAAAATAAAATAAAATATGGGTTCATCAACTCCTGGGTCAACATGGAAATCAAATGATTCCTGAAAACAAATGAAAATGAAGAAACATCTTACCAAAATCTCTGGGATGCCATGAAATCAGTACTAAGAGGGGAATTCATATCTCTATGAACACACATGAAGAAAATGGAAAGATCACAAGTTAACAGCCTAACAAATCACCTAAGGAAGCTGGAAAAGCAAGACCACCAAACTTCAGCAGAATAATCCAGACCACCAAAATAAAAGACCAAATTTTGGACATAGAAGACAAAAAGATAATACAAAAAAATCAACAAAACAAGTTGGTTCTTTGAAAGGATAAACAAGATTGATGGACTCCTAGCTAAGCTGACCAAGAAAAAGAGAGAAGACCAGACTCGATGGCTCAGCCTATAATCTTAGCACATTGGAAGGCTGAGAAGAGTGGACTGCCTGAGCCTGTGGGTTCAAGACCAGCCTGGGCAATTTGACGAGACCTCGTCTCTATAATAAACCAAAAATCAGCTGGGTGTGATAGCGCGTGCCTGTATTTCTGGCTACTTGGAAGGTTGAGGCAGAAGGCTCGCCGGAGCCCAGTAGGTCGACACTGGGGTGGCCGTGAGTGTGCCACTGCACTCCAGCCTGGGTGACAGAGTGAGACACCAATGCCAAAAAAAAGAGAGACAGAGAGAGAAAGCCCAAATAAACACAATCAGAAATGCAAAAGATGAAGTCACAACTAACCCTGAAGAAATACAAAAAATTATCAGAGATTACTTGTACACTTGGGGACTGCCTGTACTAGTTATGGAAAAGTATGGAAACAAACTTGAACACCTAAATGAAATGAAGGACTTTCTGACATCACACAAACTCCCCAGGTTGAAACAAGAAGAAATTGAGACCCTAAATAGACCAATAACAACCCAGGAATTTGACTTTGTCATAAGAAAACTACCTACAAAAAAAAAGAAAAAAAAAAAAAAGCCCTGGACCAGATGACTTTCCAGCAGAATTCTACAAACATACAACAGGGAGCTGATACCAATCATACTGAAAGTATTCCAGGTAATTGAGAAAGATGGGACTCTTCCCATATCATTTTATGAAGCAAACATCACACTGATATCCAAACCAGGTAAAAATTCAACAAAGAAAGAGAACTACAGGCCAATATCCTTGATGAACATAGATGCAAAAATTCTCAAGAAAATTCTAGCAAACCGTATCCAACAACACATCTCAAAAATCATCCACCATGACTAAGTAGGCTTCATCCCTGGGATGCAGGGCTAGTTCAGTATCTGCAAGATCATAAGCATAGTTAAATACATCAACAGATGTAAAAGCAAAAACCACATGATAATATCATTAGACGCAGAAAACGGTTTTGATAAAATCCAGCACCCCTTCTTGATCAAAACCCTCGAACATCTAGGTATAGATGGAAAATACCTCAAAATAGTAAGAGCTATTCATAAAAACTCATAGTCAACATACTGCTAAATACTGCTAAAAAGACAGAAATTTGAATAATTTCCCCTGAAAACTAGAACAAGACAAGGATACCCACTCTCAACCCACCTGTGGAGGGTTCCAATATAGTATTGGAAGTCCTAGCTAGAGCAATCAGACAAGAGAAGGAAATCAGGGGTATTCAAATAGAAAAAGAGAAAGTTAAGTTATCCTTCTTTGCAAACGAAATGATTCTATACCTCGAACACCCAAGAGAAACTGTCAAAAACCTCCTTGCTCTGATAAAGAACTTTGGCAAAGTCTCAGGGTATAAAATAAATGTGCAAAAGATACTCTCATTCCTATATGTAAACAAACAGAAACCCAAATAAAAAGCACAATCCCATTCACAATAGCCACAAAGAAAATGAAATACCTTGGCATCTTCCTAACCAGAGAAGTGAAGACCTTTACAACAAAAACTACAAAACACTACTCAAAGAAATCAAACAAACAAAAGGAAAAATATTCCATGCTCATGGATTGGAAGAATCAACATTGTTAAGATGTCCTTCCTATCCAAGGCAATCTATAGATTTAACGCAATACCCATTAAATTACCAGGAGCATTCTTCTCAGACCTGGAAAACAACAATACAGGAATTCATATGGAAGCATAAATGACCACAAATAGCCAAAACAATCCTCAACCAAAAAAACCCCAAAACGCAAAAAACAAAAACAAAGCAGGAAGTATCACATTCCCAGACTTTAAGCTTTATTATAAAGCTACAATAATTAAAACAGCCTGGTATTGGTGCAAGAACAAGCATATAGACTAATGGAACTGAATTGAGATTCCGGAAGCAAAACCTCAATTTCTTAACCAACTCATCTTCAACAAAGTCTCCACCATCAACCACTAGGGAGAGGAGAACCTATTCAGTAAATGGTGCTGGGAAATCTGACTGACCACATGCAGAAGATAAAAGCAAGAGCCCTATGTATCACCATAGACAAAAATCAAATCTAACTGAATCAAAGATCTAAATATAAAACCTATGAGAACTTTAGAAAATGCAGGAGACACCCTCATGGAAATTGAAACTGGCAACCAAATCTTGATCAAAATCCCAAGTGCTCATGCCATAAAAGATAGACAAGTGGGACCTCATCAGACTGGCAAGTTTCTGCAAAGCCAAAGAAACCATCAAGAGAGCAGGGAGACAGTTCATAGAATGGGAAAAAATATTTGCCAAATGTATATCCGAAAAAGGCCTCAAATCTAGGATCTACAAGGAACTCAAATGTGCTGAAAAGAAAGGGGAAAAAAAAGCCCCATTATAAAGTGGGCAAAAGACATGAATAGACACTTCTCAAAAGAAGACCTAAGAGCGGCCAACAGATACATGAAAAAATGCTCAACCTCACTAGTCATCAAAGAAATGCAAATTAAAACCACACTGAGATACCACTTAACTCCAGTCAGGACGGCCATCATTAATAATTCAAAAAACAACAGATGCTGGAGAGGAAGGGGGGGAACAGCTTTATACATTGGTGGGAGTGTAAACAACCTCTGTGGAAAACAGTTTGGCGATTCCTAAAAGATCTAACAGTCAAACCTTCCACACGACCCCACAATCCTTCTACTGGGAATACATCAAGAGGAACTCAAATCTCTCTATAAAAAAGATACCTGCACAAGCATGTTTATTGCAGCGTTGTTCACAATACCAAAAACATGGACCCAACTGTGTTGCCCATCGAAAGAGGACTGGCTAAAAAAAATGTGGTACATATACACAATGGACTATTATACAGTCATGAATAAGGACAAAATTATGAACTTCGCAGCAACTTGATGGACTTAGAGTCTATAACACTGAGTGATCTATCACAGAAACACAGAACTTTAGTATCATATGTTCTCACTCATAAGTGGACCTTGAACAATTATCATCAAACTATAGGAAAGGGATCGGCAGTAGTGGGAAACTGCCAGGGGCGGCAGGGGGCAGGATTGGCAGTAGTGGGAAACTGGCAGGGGAGGGGGGCATACCTCATCAACAAGGGTGCCTGCATAATGAACATTTGTATACCCAACACTGTATTGTATCCCACATCTTTAAAAAACAAAAAACAAAAAATAGCAAAGTAAAAAAAGTAAGGCAAAATAAGTGGTAAGTTGGAATAGATCAAAACAAGAATTTATGTACATGAAAACATGACAATTTAATTTAAAAAATATGGGTTCATGTTGACATCATCAATTTAGTACTAACATAATTTTATATTGCTTGAGTTTAAGTTCTCATTTAAACTATATTTTTTTCCATTTTAAAAATTTGATAAACCTTGCAATTATTTTTTTAACTGAAAATCTTGATTTTATTGCACATAATTGTTTTTTAATTACCTATCAACAACAACAACAAGACTATGAGCCAGTTATGCCATCTCTAAAAGCCTGCCTCCAGTTTTCCAGTTTCCTTACTATGGAAGAAAGACAAAGTTATAGTTGGACAAGTTATTGTCATCAGATTCCTGTTACATGTAGTCAAGTCCAATTTTTTTTTTTTTTTACTCACTCTGTCACCCAGGCTGGTGGTGCTCATGGCCACTACAGCCTCGGCCTGCTGGGCTCAGGCGATCCTTCCACCTCAGCTGTCCAAGTAGCTGGAACTACAAGCATGTGCCACCACACCAGCTAATTTTTTAAAAAATTTATTTATTGTAGAGACGATGTCTCGCCAAGTTGCCCAGGCTGGTCTTGAACCCATGGGCTCAGGCAATCCTCTTGCATCCGCCTCCCAAAGTGCTGGGATACAGGCATAAGCCACTGCATCTGGCCTGCCAAGCCCAATTCTTATGGACACAGTAAAGTTAGTAAATACAAAATCAGTGTAAACAACAATTATCTCTGTCCCTAGTTGCAAGGTGTATTAGTTTTTATAACAATACCGTTTACAATCAAAACAGAAGAAAAAGATAAAATATAATAAATCGAATGAAAGATGTTCAAGAATTGTGTAACTATCCTAGAGAAAAGTCTCTCACTTGTATACATGTTCACATGCTAAACATGTATAGGAAGGTTTATTTGGCATTACTTAATATTAAAAGATCGAAAAGAACTTACATGTCAATCAACCAAAGGATTGATGGGTAAAGAGTGGAAAACTCATTCAAATGGAATACCGTAGGGCAGAGATGGATAGCCCTTCTCTGTAGAGGACCAGATAGTAAATATTTTAGGCTTAGCTTTGTTGCAACATACCGAGGCTGCCATTGTAACACCAAGCAGCCATAGTAAATGGTTGAGTAAATATGCAAGTAAATGGATTTGGCTGTGTCCCAATAAAACGTTATTTACAAAAACAGGCAATGATGAAATCCAGTCCTGGTCCTGCTCAGTTTTGCTGAACACTGTTCCACCACAGTAAAAATAATGAACTAGACTTCATGGATCATATTGGACAAATACTTCAAATGATTTGAGTGGGGGGGAAACCCATTGCAGAAGGAAAAATATATTATGGCACCATTGACATTAAGTTTTAATTCAGACAAAACATGCTATGTATTATTCTCCCCCGCCTTTTTTTTCTTTTTTGAGTTGGAGTCTCACTCTGTCACCCAAGCTGGAGTGCAGTGGCACAATGATGGCCACTGCAGCCTCCACCTTCTGGGTTCAGGCAATCCTTCTGTCTCAGTCTGCCAAGTAGCTGGGACTGCAGGTGCATCACCACGCCTGGCTAATTTTTTTATTTATTGTAGAGAAAGGTCTCACCATGTTGCCCAGGTCTCAAACTTCTGGGCTCCAGCAATCCTCTTGCCTCAGCCTTGTAAGTGTGGGATTACAAGTCTGAGCTCAAGTCTTTTTTTTTTTTTTTTTGAGTTGGAGTCTCACTCTGCCAACCAGACTGGAGTGCAATATCACACTAATGGCCACCACTGCGTCAATCTGCTGGGCTTGGGCAATCCTTCCACCTCAGCCTTGCAAGTAACTGGAACTATAGGTGTGCACCACCATACCCAGCTAATTTGTTTTATTTATTGTAGAGATGAGGTCTTGTTAATGTTAAGTTGCCCAGGTTGGTCTTGAACGCCTGGGTTCAGGCAATCCTCTTGCCTACACCTCCCAAAGTGCTGGGATTACAGGTGTGAGCCACTATGCCTGGCTGCTATGTATTTTTCAAGAAGTCAAATACATGTTACAAAAGGCTTAACATATAAAAAGGGGAAAAGAAAACCTTTTTTTATTTGTTTTTCCTTTTTTTTTAAAGCAAGATTTATTCAGAGGACAGAAAAGCTCCCACAGTGGGAGGAGACCCAAAGGAGTTGCCCCAAAAAAGCTTTTTTTCAAGTTTAAGATAATTACAACTTAACTCTGGTGCAGCGGTATCTTACAGAGGAGTGAGGATGATTTTCCCTCATAGGTTGGCTCCTAAAAGGCTCTGGAACCAATTATCCCCTGAAGCCTACAGATTAGAGGTTCCTGCTCCCCCTTCCACACTGCTGGGGTCTCTGAAACTTTAGCCTGAAGCTGAGCCGAGGCTCCAGCTGTGGGCTGGTTGAAGGAGAAAAGTATTTAGGCACTTGAGCTCTAACGTGGTAGGACTTCAAAATGCTTGGCCTTAGCACTTCAAAGAGCTATGAGATGCGACTCCAGGGTGCTGGCAGCAGGATCCCTGACTTCAAAACAGACTTGCAAGTGGATAAGCACCGTCCCAGGGTCTGAAAGAATGACCCTGCTGTTTCTCAGTTTCTCCTTGTTAATCATGACACTGGACCAAGGGCAAGTTGAAACCAATCTACAGCACACAGGACAAATTGGGCCTACAAGCCAGTCTTGTTTAGTTCATTTAAGTTTGGCATGACTTAAAATCAAGACATTTTAAGTCCGCCTCCCGGTTCCTGGCTTTTGGGAAACTCTGACACTCTGGCTGTGTTCATCCCCAATATGTCTCAGTGGTTGCCATAAGATGTAGCAGTACCTTGTTTCCCCTTATGTAACTGTAGCAATGAAGGTGGCCTTCCCCCCATTTGTGTCTTATCTCTTTTTTCCTCTATCTACTTCTTAACATGGTAACACAACTAAACACACGTTTAACTCAAGACTTCTGTTTTCCTTAAGGCTTCCAGTTACTTCTGTCCTAAGATGAGGTCAAAGTACGACCACTTGTTTTGGACTCTGTACACTCATAAGTGCCTTTGTCTGAAATGAGCTGCTTTCCTAATAACAGAGAATGTGGATGCAAGATGTGTCTGACCATAAAAGGAAGACCCAAGTTGGCAAAGGACTGAGAGGATTATAAGAGTTTTGTGCCGATGAGTGTCCTGAGAGACCCTGAGCTGCTTCCTTCTGCTACAGTCCTTGCTGAGAAGTAGGGTCACGTTAGAAACCCTAGATAAGTTTTCAGTTTTTGTGTATGATGCCAGGCTAGGAAAGCATGTCACTAGCTAAGGGCAACAATGGAAGTTGGAAATAGCTCATGAAGGCCAAGCGAAGACCTGAGTAGTTCTCTTCCCTTCTCCATCCCTCAAGGCTCCAGAGCGTCATAGAAGAGCACAAAATAAGTCTCCATTGCTTTAGAATGGCAACTCCTTCCATAAAGAGAATCGGCAGACCTGGAATGGCCCATTGTTGGGAAGGGAACATGAATAGAGACTTGGGCACAGGAGAAGAGACCCGGCTGAGAATGCTTCAACAGTGATGTAAATGAGAGCAGACTGTTAACAAAGACCAGCAGGGGCTGCATATCTGTGGCAGTCAGCCTGAATGGGTGTTGATGAAGATGATAGGTGCCTCTTTCCTCAAACCATAGCAATAACTTCATCCCTTAGGAATTTAAGCTATTCTCAGGGAGGCAAAAGGAGCAAGGCAAAGGGAGGAAGTGAGAAATTTTACCATTACTTAGTATTAGCTCAAAGAGACACAGTTCCAAACTGGAAGTAACAAGACTTACCTTGAATCAGAAAGATTATCTTCTTCTGGAGGTAGAAACTGGAGCTTCAGAGATAATAGCAGAAAGTTATACTTCTTCAAACCTAGTGTGAGACCACTCAAACTCAGTGCACCTGTGTTGAGTTGTCTGAAGGACTTGTTTCACGGCAATGCAGTGCCATAAACATCCATCAAGCTCATCTGAAGATAGCAAGCTTATCTTGACCTTGGCACTATTGACCTTTTGGGCTGGATGATCTGTCGGGGGTTGTCTTGTGCATTGTAGGATGTTCAGCAGCATCCCTGGCTTCTACCCACTAGATACCAGCAGCACTCTCCTCCTAGTTATGACAATCAAAAATGTCTTCACATATTGCCAAATGTCCCCTAGGGGTGCAGAATTCCCTCCAGTTGAGAATCTTTGTGCTAAAGCCAGCTCCTCTCCCATCTGTAGGGTCCTTGGGCATAAAGTAAGACCCAGGGAGCTTACCTCCAGGAATAGGTAGTCCAGCTGCTTCCAACTCCATCACTTTCCAAATGACTCCAGGGGAGCAGGAGCATTGAATAGGCAGAACCCAGCTTTGCCCATCAAATGCAGAGAATGGCTGGAGGAAACCAGCAAGTTCAGAAGACAAGTTTTAAAAGACACCAGGATGAGGAGACTTTTTAAAAGTTAGTGTAAGAATGTTAGGTATGGGCCGGGCTCAGTGATTCAGCCTGTAATCCCAGTACTTTGGGAGGTTGAAGCGAGTGGATTGCCTGAGCCCGCGGGTTTGAGACCAGCCTGGGCAACTTAGTGAGACCTTGTCTCTACAATAAATAAAAACTTAGTCGGGCATGGTAGTGCACGCCTGTAGTTTTGGCTACTTGGAAGACTGAGGCGGAAGGATTGCCAGAACCCAGCAGGTTGATGTTGGGATGGCCGTGAGCGTGCCACCCACTGCACTTCAGCCTAGGTGACAGAGAGTCCAACTCAAAAAAAAAAAAAAAAGAATGTTAGGCATGACTACATACTACTGAATGCTAGGCAATTGTCTTTTACTTGTTTTTGTTTGGGGCATAAGGTATGGAGTTTACCTCACTTGAGAGTCAGAGGTTAGAGTCTGAGATAGGAGACACTGTATTGGGTCCGTTCTTCCATGACTTGAACTTTAGAGTCATTCAATTACATGTATGAGCTGTGTTTCAGAAAAAATAATCTACGAGTGATAATTGCACCTGTACCTTAAATAGTACTGTGGAATTTTTACTAGTAATAAAAATCTCCTGAAATCCCCCAATTGGCTTTAAACTCTTCTACTACAACTTTTAATCCTCTAAGAACGCTTCAAGCAAAATGGATGAAATACAGGTTTGAGCCTAAACCCCCAATTAAAATATTGAGTAGACTGCTTTTAGATCACCAAAGCCACTTGTGCCAGCCAGAAAATAACTAGCCATGTGGTACTTTTTCTTCTCTCACCAAGCTAGCAGATTTTCCTGACAGACCCTAGACTTTAGCCATTCTCTGCCTCAAATCTGGGTTTTTAGAAATGGATATGTGAGCAGGCAGAAACTGGAGACTGAGGTGAAATCTTCATATTGAAGGGATGGGAAAACAATAATCATATCAGGATAAGATAAATCCCTGGGTTCTTGCCAGTGGAGGCTGGTAAAGGAGAAACTCTTCTAGGATCGGAGAAGGAATATTTTTGTCTCTATCATATAAACTTGCCTCCACATGTTCCATCACAGCATTGAGTAAGTCAAAGAGTGCTAGAGATCAAGTAGGGTTCTGGATTTGTAGCCATCCAGCCTAAGGGTCAGTGTTTGCAAATATACTGAGACTTGAGAGGCGGAGCATGAGAAACTGGAGAACAGTGTCCTTTCATTGTAAAGACAAGTCATCTTACCAGAATGAAACTCATTGTTAAGTCACTGAAAAATAGGGTTTTTCTCCTGCATATGCTTGAGAAAATTTAATAGGTGTCAATCAGATATCTTGCTAGCAGCTACTTGAAATGATTGGTGTTTCCTGAAATTAGAATTCCTCAGCTGTGACAGCTACTCCACAGCATCTACTTGAGACTGTTCCATATGGCTGTCATGGGGCTCACATGGAGCTTGAGGGAGGGAACTGATGCAAACATGAAGCTCATGCTACCAGGCAATAGGTAACATCTTTTGTCTCTGACCCAGGGTCTCATGTCTTCCGCCTGGCATCTATAAAACTGTAGCAGACTAACTTGTTAGCTTGCAAGTAGGGTAAAGTTTCAGACCCTCAACAGTTCTGGTAAGCTCTGGTGATGAGAATGGATGCTGACAGACTTGACTTTCTGCAAGAGAGAGGACAAAGACTCTTGGCAGACTGAGTTAGGGGATATGAGAAGCAAGTCCCTTGGGACATTTTCTATTTCTGGTAACAAATGTTCTTGCCCAAATGGTAGGATAAGTCTTCAGTGTCCTACCTGTTAATGAGACTAAGGGGTGGGAGGTAAGATTGAAATAAATAGTCACAATAGTGCTCTTGGTCATTCACTCTTCCCAGGAGGAAGAAAAAGGGTCGAATTCCCAAAGCTGATACAGGATTTTGGGTGAACCAAAAAATAAGTGTAGTTGAGCCATGAGCAGCTGCTAGAAACTTACAGAAAATGGGCCTTGCTTATTGGTGTAAACATCAATCCCTCGTGGGACTCTTTGGGCATTAGAAACAGAACAAGTCTGTTTTTGTCAATTGGAGCCTCTGGCAAAAAGAGGCAGTCTCCAACTGGAGGTGCCATTGGGGTTTTGGAGTTGTGGCCCCTGTGATATCCCTACCCAGGTAGACCCCATTTAGAAAGCAGCTCTTAGCTCATTGCTGAGTTCTCACTGAGGTGGAACACCTGATCCATGGCGGCTTTGTGACTCAAGTCCTGAAATACCTTTGGAGCTCAAAGACTTGGACTGAAGACTAAAGCCTTGCTTAGGAATAGACATGGTATATTCAAGAACAAACCTGTCTTGACCCAGTGGCATCTTGGCTTTACATGGGAAAGTAACTGTAATTCCTCTGAGAAAATTTGATCCTCCCTACTCTGCTACCTGCAGCAAAGCCACTGGCCTCAAATACCCTCCACTGAGCTTGTCTAGTCTGGTTCGATGAGGGTTTGGCTAAGTTGAACCCTAACAGTGTCCATTGGGCTGATGTAACTCTTCAGAGATGTAACTCTCAGAGCCAGCCCTACAGAGTTAAGAGCGAATGTGGTTGCCCAAATCAGTTGGTAGAACTCAGACTCATGGGCTGTTGTGTATCGCCTAGGTGTTTGTCTTCAACTTGGAAAAGTACAGACTGGCAAATGAAAGAGGCTTCTCTAACCATGACTGATAAACTCTCTGGGTCATTCCTCAGGTAGCCATGGCAGTGGTTGGTTCTGAGAATGGAATAAAGCTGATTGAACTTAACTCTTTTGAGGCTACTGTTGCACGCCACACTTCTGACTCCTGCTAAAAGTTGACCCATCTGTCTCATAGTGGATGAGGCCACATTACAAAGGGTGTTTCCCCCTCCCCCTGCCTGGCAGACTTTATCTGCCCTTCAACCCCTTCTGAAACTATCTGCTGCCTCACCACTTCATCAGCAAGATACTTACTCTGGTTACTCCAAAAGGGAGGCCTAGAGGATTCAAATTTTTTACATCTTGTGAAAATGCCCTTATCTCTTTTGCCCAATCCACAGAAGGTCCAGGTGTGAGTAGGGAATGACTGGATAAGAGGTAAAGTTGTAGTTTCCGGAATGGGTCACCAATTTTGTAGAGGTAAAGGGTCAGCACCAACATAGAGAGTGCCTTAGACCCTAAGAGGGAAGGAGGGACATTAATGACCTCTCTTTTCAGAGCTGCCCTGGAGTCTTGGTACAAAAGGAGAATAAATGACATGTCCCTGAAACAACAGCAAAAAGTTTGACTACTGGATTTGTCACCATCTGCCAGATGGCTCTGATCCATTTTATGGAATGGATTAATCCAACTCCATGACTATTCTCAGGCAGATCCTCCAAGTAGACAGAACTGGGATTTTAAAGGCTCACCAGCTGGCTGGGAGGCCATGCTGGAGTCACAGCCAACCTGTGCTTTCTAAAGAGTGTAGCTCCCACTTAGTGTGTGTGTGGTGGGGGGGAGGGGGAGACAAAATTGTAAACACTGTTTCCAGGGTGGCAATGTTCTCTATGATCAGCTTATGTAGAAGCTACATATCAGCTCACCTCTTTCCTATAACTGTGATTTAGACCCTTAGGGATGGTTATAGGTTATTGGAAGTGCTTAGAGGAATCCTACCTTGGTCCTGGCAGACAACAAATAATCCACTGGCCAGAGTAATTATGGATGAGAGAATCATCTTTGACCTCTTCCTTGTGAGTCAAGGTAGAGCCTACAATTGCTGATACATCCTGTTGGAAAGGGTAACTGAGGTGAGGTGGGCCAGTGCTGGTGCCAATGCCACGGGAATAATGCAAGATTGCAACAAGGAAGAAAGTAGAAAGAAGTAAAGTTCTTTCTTTATTATTCACCTTTCACTGGTTGTAAAGAGGGCCAACACTCAAAGGCAAGTATGGCATCGAAGGCCCAAGAACTGGGTATATTTAAGGACCTTTGGAATAAGGGGATTTAGGCCCAGAGGAATGTCCAGGGCTGTGGGTTTTTGATGTTGATTGTAACCATGTGAGTCTTAGATCGTGACATCACCATACTAATTTAGCATCTTATGCTCTCAGATGGTGGGCTAGATGGGAGGAGACAAGGGGAGGGAGTTTTCCTGCAAGAGACTTGTCAGACAGTTGCAATCCACAAACTCCTTAACAAAAAGGTGGTCTATTATCATTTCCATGGCTTTGACTTTGTCTTGCATCTGATGGAGATTTGCTGAGGAGGAGGTGTGGTAGGCTGCCGCTTGACCTGCAGTAAAATGTAATTTTTAAATGTCTGAATGCCTCCTAAAACCAGCCTATTGGAAATTTATCTTATCTATGTCTAACCTGTGCTAGATTCAAAGTATGGCAGGGGTAAAGTCTAAGCAAAAATGACTATGCTGAGGTAAAAAGACTATGTTAAAGTAAGTTTATTCTAGGTTTCTATAAGTACCTCCTTTCACTATTCTACTCGGGTTAGTACAGAAACTTAAGAATCACTTATAAAGACACTTGGCTTTCCAAGGTAGACCTTGATGGCTTGAGATTTGCTTAGTTGGAACCCTGGAGGTTATGGTTGAGGTCAATATTACAAATTGGACTAATTCTGTTACTAGTATAAATGAAATGGAATTAATCTTAGCTCATGTTGGCTATGTTAATAGTGGCTGAATGGCATATTCATGGGAAAATTTGCCAAAAGTCAAGACGACATAGAAATGAGGGATGGGGCAAACCCCTTGAGTTCCCTCCCACTGTGGGAGCTTTTCTGTCCTCTCAATAAATCCTGCTTTCTAAAAAAAAAAGAAAGGAAAAAAAATGAGGGATAGATATTGTTGAGAGGCATGGAGGTGGAAACAATCCTCAATGGCGTCTCTATATATCCTGTGATGGCATATACCCTGGGCCATCTTCTCAATGATGCTTGTATGGCAAACAGCCTGGGAGGGTAGAGATGATGTCTCTCTGCAGTAGAGGGCAGACTTGTTTTCTGACCAAGATAATAAAGATAATGGCTTACTATTGTCCTTGGCTTCCAATAGTCATTTCGAACTTAATATGTCTAAATCTGAATTCCTGTTCTTTCTGAAAACTGCCAGCTCCTGAAGTTTTTTAAAAAACTGATGCCAACTTTTCTTTCTTGTTGCTTGCTCAGAAATCTAAGGTCATTCTTTCTCTCACATTACACATCCCGCTCATTATGAAATTCTGTTGACTGTCTTTCAAAATATATCTGAAAACTTGCCACATCTTACCATCTCTACTCCTCTCACACAGGTGCCGGTCTGAACTGTCACCGGTCTGGACTTGCTGCAGAGTGGAGAGTGAAGTGTGTTTCTGGCCCATCAATCTGGATGTCCCCTTTGCCCTGCTCTCTCCTGGGCTGGAGGCTTTGCAGAGTACTGTGCTGAGGATCTCTGCTCTTGGCTTTCTCTTCCATCTCAGCTGTTGTTTTCTTTGCTTTACTAACTCAGCCTTAAAATATCTGCTTGCCAACTTCCAAAACTGTATTCGTCCTTCTCTGCTATTGTCCCCACTTACATCATTTTTGTCTTTGAATGCTTTTGCTGCCCCCTCCATTTTCCCCCACAAACCTTTTAATTCATGGGGTTTTGTTGGGGATTCAAGAGGGAGCAGAAACAGTCATATGCCCAATGTGCCATGTTTAAGTGGGAGTCCTAGCAGAAATTTCTTAATATAACCAGCTGTACAGATTGTACAGCTAACTGTGCTATTCCCTCAAAATTACCTCCAAATAGTTTAGGTATAAATGTATTTACTTCAAAAAATGCCTCAAAAAAGCACTAGAGACATTGATAGAATGCTCAGCTTAACACTAATATTAAATACATTCAGAGGGTAGCCTGAAAAAGTTGCAATATCCCCTTGAAGATGGAGTAACATTGCATATGCAGGGAATAGCTAGGAATCATTTGGTCATAGAACTCAATTTATCAGTAAATGTGTGCTTTCTCCTGTTTGTACATCCTGATGACTATATGATTACATTATCTTGGCTGTGTTTTCCACGAGTTTTTTTTTTTTTTTTTGAGTTGAGTCTCACTCTGTTGCCCAGACTGGAGTGCAGTGGCCGCTCCCGGCCACCGCAGCCTCGACCTGCTGGGCTCCAGCGATCCTTCCACCTCAGCCTTCCAAGAAGCTGGAATTACAGGCATGCGCTACCACGCCCAGCTGATTTTTTGATTTTTTGTAGAGATGAGGTCTCGCTGCCCAGGCAGGTCTTGAACCCATAGGTTCAGGCAATCCACTCACCTCAGCCTCCTAAAGGCGGGGGATTACAGGCTGAGCCACCAAGCCCAGCTTCCATGAGTTTTAATGTATGTTATTAAACCCCAAGAACACAAATTTCTACTATATATAGTAGTTGG
This sequence comes from Carlito syrichta, assembly GCF_000164805.1. Classification (NCBI taxonomy): domain Eukaryota; kingdom Metazoa; phylum Chordata; class Mammalia; order Primates; family Tarsiidae; genus Carlito; species Carlito syrichta. The sequence continues at coordinate 357,685 of NW_007251851.1, forward strand.
AATTACATGTAAAAAAAATCTCTCTTCTGCACTCCATCCACTTTAATCAAGTTCAGTGTATATGGATGTGAAATGGCTAATATATTTTCCAAACAGTTCAGTGTATCTCATCTTAGGTTATTTTGCAATATATGACAGCAAGCACATTAAAGAGAAATATAGACATTGCTAAAGAATGAAACAATAACTCCTAGAACTGAAAATTTGACATCTTCTAAATTAACAAGGAAAAAAGAAAAAAAAAATCATTAGACCATCCAGTCTAAGGAATAAGAACAGAGTGAACACAGTAAAAATAAATAAGAAATACCAGTAGTAAAACCAGCCAAAGGGAGCCAGATGACTTCCCCTGTAACCAAAAGAGCTGTCAGCACGGGTTAATGAGCACACTAGTGTTTTTAGATTAATGAAGGGAAAATACATTAAATACATTAAAAACAAAATAGGTGGGGCAGTATTTCTAAACAAATAGAAATTTAAGACAGTTTGGGATTGTAAAAGCGGTAACTGATAGGGTTTGTAGGAGGAGGGGAGAGGAGGTTGTAGTTAAAGCAACTCATCATGTGAACCTCACAAACGGAGCACAGAGTTGCAATGGCCCATAAAGCTAACACTCTGCTCTAACAGCATCCTATTATTTGCTCCCTGCCTCCAGACCACATCCCTAACCCTAACGCTAAGCCTAACCCTAACCCGAACCCAAAAGTTAAGTGAATGGTAACAGCCCAAAGCTATGTGACTGATTAACAGCCGGGCACTGACTATCAGTATTTGCTTTCCTAAGGCTACATTTCAGAGACAAGTGATTAACAACACCCTGATAGTGACTGGCTTGGACATCTGCACTTCAAGGCATGGGACCAGCAACCCCCAACAGTGCTGATATCTGCATCTCAAGGCCAGGCGACCAACAGCTCAAACTCCTTAAACTGCTTCTCTGAGCAGATAAGCCTTGCCTGGAGTCTTGTAAGAGGCTTGCAAGAGAACAAAGCTGCTGGTTCTTTAGGGCCAGCCTTTCTTTCCTTTCCCTCTGATAAATTTTCTTTAATCATTCAGCTCGTCCTCTCTTTCTCTGCACTCGCCTTACAGTAACAGAACAAATGGATTTTATATACTGTCATTGGAACTTAAGTAGAAAATATGGAAGTCAGATTTGACCTACATTTAGCCAACTGAAGAAAAAGGCAAAACCCTCCCAGAACACTAATGAAACGTGATAAAACAATTTTAGTGAGTGTTGAAAATATCTTTTAAAAATGACCAGATTATGTGGTAACCCCACACCCCCCAAAAGAATAAAACAACTAAGCCGGGCTCGGTGGCTCAGCCTGTAATCCTGCGCCTTTGGTAGGCTGAGGTGAGTGGATTGCCTGAACCCGCGGGTTCGAGACCCGCCTGGGCAGCGAGACCTCATCTCTACAATAAATCAAAAAATCAGCCAGGCATTGTAGTGCATGCCTGTAATTCCGGCTACTTGGAAGGCTGAGGTGGAAGGATCGCCGGAGCCCAGCAGGTCAAAGCTGCGGTGGCCGGGAGCGGCCACTGCACTCCAGTCTGGGCAACAGAGTGAGACTCCAACTCAAAAAAAAAATAAATAAATAAAATAACTATACAAAGAACATACATTCTGTGGAACATGTAAAATAGGACATATATTTGGCCAATTAGAATTTTTTCAAGGCTTTGTTTTGATAAATACAATTAGAAATAAGGATGAATTCTTAGTTTGAATTGGGAAATTACAGAATTAAGTACCTGAATTAAATAAATCAAAATAAGTAAAAATCATCTATAAAATAATGAAAAGGGAACAAAAATTTTGTATAAAAAACTATTGGGTCACATTTAAGCTGAAATCTGGGTGATTATGTTAGCTTTAAATGCCTTTTCTATTTTAAGAGTGAAAAAAGGAATGCCAGACACTTTTTTATGCATAAATCCAACAACCAGGTGAGGTAGGCACTCTTGTCTCATTTTACAGGAGAAAACAGAAGCACAAACGGTAAGTAACTCACTCAAGATTATACGTCCTGGCACTGACAAATCTGGTCTTCAAAGGTATGCACTTTGGTTCCAAGCCCATGACCTTGACCACCATGCTAGACTCTTTCCTTCATGCTAAAGCTAAAATTAATGGATTAGAAACAACAAAAAAAGTTAAATAAAAAACTGGCTTTTTGAAAAGAGCAAGAAAGTGTATAAATCCCCAGTAAGGTGAATTCAGATAGCATGCAAGTAAAAATATGATTGAAAATGAGAAAGGCAACCCGAGAATATAATGAGAAAAGATTACAAAATACACAACAACATTGGGTGTAACTATTTGGTAATACATTAGAAACCTAAAGAACTTTTCTTTCCTAGCAAAACTTCTGTCCAAAATTGACTGTATATACCTGGCAGGATAGGTACTTATTGCAGTAATAACCTTGACATTTCAGTGACTTAAAACTCCAAAGGTTTCTTTCACAGATTGAACTGCCCATCACAGGCTAGCTGGGGATTATGGGCCTTGAGTTATTGTCCTCTAGGACCAGTTAGCTGGAGTAGCCATTTTGAGCTGGTGATGTGGCAGAGGCAGAAATGGGTGAATTGCTTACTGGTTCTCAAAACCTTTGCTGAGGAGTGGCATGTATCACTCCTGCTTACATGCTACTAGCCGAACAAGTCACACAGTGTTACTCAATTTCAAGGGCATGGCATGAAAAGAGCAATCCTGCCGGGCTCGGTGGCTCAGCCTGTAATCCTGTGCCTTGGGAGACTGAGATGAGTGGATTGCCTGAGCCCGCGTGTTTGAGACCCGCCTGGGCAGCGAGACCTCATCTCTACAATAAAAAAAAAAAAAATTCAGCCGGGCGTGGTAGCGCATGCCTGTAATTCCGGCTACTTGGAAGGCTGAGGCGGAAGGATCGCCGGAGCCCAGCAGGTCGAGGCTGCGGTGGCCAGGAGCGGCCATTGCACTCCAGTCTGGGCAACAGAGTGAGACTCCAACTCAAAAAAAAATAAAAAAAATAAAAGAAAAGAGCAATCCTGTATGCCACAGAATGCTGTCCTATTAGAATGTCTTTTCATTTTAATACCCACATTTTCATATAATATCTGTAACTCAATATAATTTTTGGACAATTTAAATGGGAAAATTTGTGTTCACATTAAAAAAAAAAACCTTAATGCAACATTTTAAACAATCTATGGGGAAAGTTTGTGTTACATTCCAGATAGAAGATAGAATCTCAGAATCATCAAGAAAAGTGATATGCATTTGTGTAAGAAAAGCAGCACAGGCTTATTGAATGCTAAGTAACTGTGTTGGTTTTTGGTGATAAAGAAGCAATGTTTTAAGCTTTTATGTCCCAACATTATAGTTTGCTGTTTTCATATGGGCACTTAATGTATTTTACCCAGATTTTGGGAAACTATTGGGAAGTTTGGGGTTTTCTGTAACACATTACAGTTTTTCCCATTTAAAATACCAAGTGCTAGCCGGGCTTGGTGGCTCAGCCTGTAATCCCATGCTTTGGGAGGCTGAGGTGAGTGGATTGCCTAAACTTGTGGGTTCGAGACCCACCTGGGCAACTTGGCGAGACCTCATCTCTACAATAAATCAAAAAATTAGCCAGGTGTGGTAGCACATGCCTGTAGTTCCAGCTACTTGGAAGGCTGAGGTGGAAGGATCACCGGAGCCCAGCAGGTTGAGGCTGCGGTGGCTGGGAGCGGCCACTGCACTCCAGTGTGGGCGACAGAGTGAGACTCCAACTCAAAAAAATAGCGACAGAGTGAGATTCCAACTCAAAAAAATAAATAAATTAAAAATAAATAAATAAATAAAATACCAAGTGCTAGCTGGGTGCAGTGGCAGGTGCCTGTAGTTCCAGCTACTTGGGAGGCTGAGGTGGGAGTATCACTTAAGCCTAGGAGTTCAAGGCCAGCCTGGGCAACAGAGTGAGACTGTATTTCTAAAAGATAATAAAATACCAAATGTTAGATAAATAGAAACTGTTATATGAACCATTCTGGAAAAGTCTGTCAGGTTCTTAAAATATTAGACACCTACTATATGACCCAGCCAGCCATTCCACTCCCAGAAAAAAAATGAAAGCAAATTTCCATACAGAGTCTTGCACGTGAATGTTCATAGTACCTTTAATTGTAATAGCCAAAAACTGGAAATAAGCCAAATGTCTAGCACCAGGTGAATGAATAAATTGTGTGTGGTCTATCCATACAATATAACGTTACTCAGTAAAACAAAAGAATGAACTGTTATAAACACAACATAAATGAATCTCAAAATAATTATGTTGAGTTAAAGTAGTCAGATCTCACCCCACCCAAGGGGAACATACTGATGATTGCATTTATATAAATCTCTAGAAAATGCAAACTATAGTGACAGACAGTAGATCACTGGTTGCCTGGGGTTTGAGTGGCACTGCGGGAGGGAAAGATCATAAAGGGACATGAGCAATTCATATACTCCCTATCTTGACTGTGGTGATGATTTCAGGAACCTATCCAGTGAAAAACTTCAAATTTTACACTCTAAATATGTGGAGTTGATTGTATTTCAGTTATACTTCAATAAAGCTATTTCAAAAACAAGGAATTAGCCTTGCAATTAGCATTTTTACACAGAACCTCTGATTTTCAAGAACAAATTCCTGATGTGCAACAGCAAATGCTTATATTGGAAGACAGAACTACTGACCTCCCCACACTACATTGACTCAGGGGCCGTAGGCCTTAGAGGAGATGCTGGGATGAAGCCCTGTGCTATCATGGGGGATGCTCTCTTAAGTTTCTAAAAGAATTGGCATCGACCCCTACTAAAGCTGGGTGTGAGTACTCGAAATAATTTTGAGGTCCAGATTCTGGAGATACCTAGATGGGCCCCGATCTCTGCCAGGCAAAAGCTTCTATTTGGCAAACATCGGGGGACTGCCCTTAACAAACCTGTGGACAGCAGAGAACAAACACCCACTGGCTGCAGGTTCTGCCAGCACCGGGCCCATTGCAGGCTCTAATTCCAATATCTGCCATCCTTGAAGGCACCCAGATGAAAACAGAGGTCTGAGGGTTCCTTGTTGCTCGGGCTCTAAAAAGCATCTGCACCAGCCTTCCCCTTAGCGAGGCTGTAGCCTTAACCTTTCCCATCTCCCTACAGCTCCTTTGGGCCGCCTTCTCCTCCATGCTCCGCGCCCACCTGTCATCTCAGGTCTGTGGAGAATCCGAGAAAACCCAGCGCGAGTCTCAGGCCTCCTGGAGGAGGCCTTGGCCACGGGACACCCGCTCTTTCTGAACTGCGCCAGGAGCGGGCAGAGCCTGCAATGCGCGCAGACGGCCACCAGGAGGCGCCAGGCCTCCCGCGGACGCCTTAGGGGGCGAGCACCAGGCTCCTTGGTCTCTGCCACGCGCCTGGTGCGCCTCTGAGGTCTCTGGCGGGCGAGAGGCGTCTGACCCAGCGGCGTTGGAGGGGCCCTGTGAGCCGGCCTAAGGCATTCCTTAAGGGGCCAATCCAAGATCCTCCCTCCCACCAGCGCCTCCCCGCAGCTCCAAGCTCTGAGGGAGGGAGTAAAGGAAGGGGAGATGGAGGAAAGGGAGCCAGGAGGAAGGAAAAGAGGAAAAAGTGAAGGACGGGGACGAGAAACGGAGCCACAAGGCTTTGAGAGACTCCTCTTGAGGTAGCCAAAAGCATTATTGGGCTGCTCCGGGGATCTGCAACTCATTCCATCCTCACACCGGGGTTTTTCAATTTTGGCTGCACTTTTGGATCACCTGGGAAGCTTTTTAAAATTCGAATGTCCAGAACATTGGGAACGTCTGCTCAGTCTTCACTGATCAAAGCAAGTCACGTGGCCTCGTCCACCTTCAAGTGCCAGAGAGAAACATAAGTCCTACGTGGACAATACTAACACCACAGCCCAAGAAAAACAGGAAACTAGAAGAAATCCATTACCAAAGATGATGACCCGATGGTTTCACTGCATCAAGAAATGAATTAAAAGATTAAAACAGCAAACTCTTTAGATAGTGTCTACTGTGTGTCAGGCACTGTTCTAAGTGCTTTACAATATTAACTAACTTTCACCCAAAAAAATCCATTATTTAGGTATATTCTTCTTCTTCCCATTTTACAGACAGGGAAGACATAAATTGTATTGTACTCCTTGCTTCAGAGCTGAGATGTGTAGATACAGTGAAGGACTATGAAGAACAGCAATTCAGTGGTGGAGAGTGCTTTTTGCAAATCTTTTCCTGGTCTTAAAGGGACATTAAGATGCAGGCATAACTGTCAGTTTGGGGAAGAGACATAGCAATATACATATCATACAAGATGGTCACTTAAGGTAGTAATCTCTTGGTTTTGTTGAGCCTCATATCTTTATCTGCTACAAGAGACTGTGACATGATTGGGGAACTGATTTGAGGAAATGGAAACAAAAAATATAGGTAAATGCTACCTCCTGAGCTCTCCATTCATTCAATCCCTCCTTTTCTTCTGAACCCTAATGATCTGCCCTCTCATATTTACCTATATATTTAGTAACTTCTGGTGCCCTTAGCCCACCCAGAGTCAACTCAGAAGACTGAGTCACATTCCAAGAATATCCATCTCTCTCCATTTGACCAAGTACGTACCAATCATTTCAGTAGCTTCTTGAATCTCAACTTCTTTGAAGACCTGGGAGGCTAAACAGAACTAGGACTGAGGTAGCGGCATGGCCAGGGTTGTATAAGATGGAGAAGGGTTATGGGCCCAGTTCTTCTCCTGGAGGTTGATTGCTAGGTGTGCTCTTCTTGTGTGTGTGTGAGGGATATCTAGGCCCCTGTTCCAAGAGTCCAGGGTTCCATGAGAACATTTTTATGAAGTCATCTTTGTAGAGTTCCCTTTCTTGCAATTCTAGAAAATTCCTACAGGCGCCACACTCTTCCCTCTGAACTGAGACACCCTCCTAAAATTATTAGGGAAAGACAAGGGAGAAAGAGAATGGGTCTTCTAATCTTTCCTGTGCAGGTCATGGGAGCCCACTTATTAAAGCACAAATATCAAACACCTGTGTTATACTAGGCAATATTTCAGGTGTCAATACCCGAACAAAATAAACTCCTTGACTTTACTACACTTGCATTCTAGAGGGAGTGGGTACAGACAATAAAGAAATAAATATGAGAGGCCAGTTAAGGAGTATGGGGAAGGAGTGCTGCTTTATGCGTGGGGTTTTGGGGAAGTTCTCTTTGTGAGATGACACCCTAGGACGAGGTTTTGAGGGAGTGGGTCATGCAGCTATCTGGGGACAAATATTTCAGATAAAGGGAGCAGCAAGGACAAGAATCCAGAGGAGGAATTGTTCCTAGGTGTTTGAGAAAAACTGTGTACAGGACTAATTCAGGTTTAACAGAAACATGCGAAAAAGAAAGTAGTTGTGTTTGCCTGTGGGAACCCTGGCAGCTAGGTCATGACCTTTGATGCTGCTGACTAGGTCCTTTGTGCAGGGCCAGGCCCTCTGAATCAACCGAGCACTCCAGTTCTGTCTTTGCCAAGTGAGCCGGTGGTTGTCCATTATTTTAATAACCAAAAGCAGAGCCATCATAAACTTTTTGAAACCAATGAAATAATATTTTTGCCATGCTATTTTCAAAGAATAACAACTATTACTATGTTGGGCCTGTTTCCCAGGACTGACAGGGTCAACAAAACTTCTGTCTTGAGATGAGAGAATCAAATGACATAGTCTTCTTTGCTAAGAATAGAGATTTGGAGTCTTCATTGTCCTAAAAACCCAAAATAATTTCTGGATTTCCTGATTGGATATTTACTCTGAAAGTTTATTTGACATTTATCTAATTTTCCTCCATTCGGGATGAAATTATTCATAATATTTAAAGGGAAGCTGTAACAGGACTACCTCAAAGTAACTCCTTCATCACACAATCATATAATTTAATGTCAGTTTTATTCAAGGCACTCTAAAAGGTGCAATTTGAAAAACTTGTGTATGTGGAAGAAAATGCAGCACAGAGCCGGGCTCAGTGGCTCAGCCTGTAATCCCGCGCCTTTGGGAGGCTGAGGTGAGTGGATTGCCTGAGCCCGTGGGTTTGAGACCCGCCTGAGCAGCGAGACCTCATTTCTACAATTAAAAAAAAAAAAAAAAAAAATCAGCCGGGCGTGGTAGCGCATGCCTGTAATTCCGGCTACTTGGAAGGCTGAGGTGGAAGGATCGCTGGAACCCAGCAGGTCGAGGCTGCAGTGGCCGGGAGCGGCCACTGCGCTCCAGTCTGGGCGACAGAGTGAGACTTCAACTCAAAAAAAAAAAGAAAAAAGAAAAAGAAAATGCAGCACAGAAAGCTACAGGAAATAGCAGTTGGGTAAAGTCTGAAGTATAGGAAAGGGGACCAGTAAACTTTTCCTCCAAAGGGCTAGATAGTAAATATTTTGGGTTTTGCAGTCCAAGAGGCAAAAGTGAGTATATATATTTTTAATGCTGAACCAAGGGTTTAATAAGAAAGAGCATATAGTTTTGCAATCATTAATGCCAAAGATTCATCAAGATATTCATATGCAAATATGCAAGTATGTATTTTGTGGTATGGAAATGGTTATTATTTTTTCTTTTTTTAATTTTAAAGATGTGGGATGCAATTCAGGATTAGGTATATAAGTGGTCATCGTACAGATGAAGTTTGGCCTCCCTTTGGTCTCCACTTCTCCTGGTTTGGGATCAGGTGCCCTTATTGATGTTATGTCCCCCCCCACCCCACCCTGGCAGTGTTCTGCTACTGCCAATCCCTTTTTTATTGTATTATGATAAATGTTCAGGATCAGCTTGTGAGTGAGAACATATGGTACTTAGTTTTTTGTTTCTATGTTAGATTACCAAGTATGATATACTCTAAATTTTGTCCCTCTTTATGGCTGCGTAATATTCCATCACGTATATGAACCACATATTTTTTTATCCAGTCCACCTTCGATAGGCAGTACAGTTGGTTCCATGTTTTTTCTATTGTGAATAATGCTGCAATAAACATGTGTGTGCAGGTATCTTTTTTGTAGAATGATTTGAGTTCCTCCGGGTATATTCCCGGAAGGAGGATTATGTAGGTATTTATATAACAACAGATAAAACACACTTCCCCATGGGTTTGTGCCACACTTCCACATTTTTTGATGAAACTCAAAATATAGCATTGATTACAATTTTTTTTTGAAATACAGGCCTATTAATGAGAAGAATGAAATTCCTTTCTGAAATAACATTTTGCTTAATTGGAGCTGAAAGTTAGTATCCCTTAGTATCACATTGATTGCAAATGTTCTTGGTCATGGGCAGTGAAAAAACAGGCAATAGGCTAAACTTGGTTTGTGGGCCATGTTTGTCAACCCTTGGTTTAGAAAATATGGTTTCAGTGTTTAAGTAGTCCTGGAAGTTATGGCTAAAATTATACAGAGTGGAGAAGAAGAAAGAGAGAGCGAGAAACAAAAAGATTGGAAGAGATATGTTGATATTTTTGTAGATAATATGGCCACATACCTATAAAACCAACAGAATTCACAAAATATTAGAACAGATTTTATTAGAACTAATAAAAATCTTAGCAAGGTTGCTAGAGAGATCAACCTACAAAAGTCAATAGCATTTCTCTATACTAGCAAAAGACTAATGGTTAAAAAAAAAAATCAACGAGAAACAAAACAAACTGTGAAAGTGTAGAAAAATTAACAACCAAGAATACACAAGAAAATTGTCAAAGAAAAAGCTTTAAAATTTTAAGAAAATTTAAAGAAGACTGCCTGAATTAATTGACAGAAATTCTGTGCTCTTGATGAAATGAAGTAATATTAAATTATTTCTATTCTCTCCAGGTAAATGCATTAATATATTTTCAAGAAAATTTTGAATTGAAGTTTTAGAGGAGTTATTTAACTCATTGTAAAATTTATATGAATGAATAAACAAAAACACAAGCATTACAACTATAAAGAGGGAAGATGACTTTATGACATCAAGGCAAAGCCATTGAGGAAAAGTAAATAATAAGACTGTGCTATTGATGCAAGAACATGCAAAGTGATCCTTGGGACACGCTGAATAGTTCAGTGGCTGCTCCTTGTGTATATGTGGATTTAATATATGATAAACGTGGCACTAAAGATCAATGAGCAAAAGATAGATTGTTTAGTAAATGGTGTTGGGAAAACTAGATTTCTATTTAATCTCACATATAAAGGTGGGCTCCAGATAGATTAAAGACCTAAATGTGAAAGGTAAGGCTATCAAAGAAAATATTGAGGAATATTTTTATGGACTAAAAGCAGTAAAGAACTTCCAAAACAAAACTTTAAAAGCACAAAACATAAGCCTCCCCAGAATGGTGGCTCTGATTACCTCAAATTAGTTGGTAATGGAAGACATTATGAACAAAGTTAATAAACAGTGACGACTGGACAAGATATTTGCAATATCTGGAATTTCTGAAGCAACATTCCAGAAACTCCTGCAAATGTGCACAAGAAAAAAACAGGAAATTGATTAGAAAACTGGGCACGAGTGAGCAATTTATAGGAGAGGAAACCCCAGAGGCTAACAAGTATAGGAAAAGATCTTCCAACTCATCAGTACACAGAGAAATGCAATTAAAGCATCATTGAAATATCAATTTACACCTATTACATTCTCTAAAATAGAAAGCTGGATAATGACAGGGTGGAAGAGACTTGGAAATATAGGGATACTCATGCACTGTTGGTGGAAGTGTGGATGAGTGTAGCCTTTCTGAAGGATGTGTCAGCATGTAATCAAATCTTGTATATATATACTCTCTGGTGCAGATATTCTACTCTGGAGTATATATCCAAAGAAATTTTCACAAAGATCCATAATAGAAAATGTATAACTATGTATAACTATGTTCACTGAAGCATCATCAGGTTGGCAGGAAGTTGAGCCAATCTGAATTTTCATTCCTAGAGGCAACATGCAACGGGTTCACTTGCAGGATTACTGGGTAGTACTTAGAAGCTTTAAGTCTACTGTTGTGTTATTTACTTTCCCTTTGTCTCATTTTTTGTTTCTCTTTTCCTGATCTCTTTTGAATTGATTTTTGATTGAATATTTGTTATGATCCACTTTATCTCCTTTGTTGACTTATTAGCTATAACTCTTTGTTTTCTCATTTTCATGGCTGCTTTAGGGTTTATAGTGTACATCTATACCTGACTGCAGTCTACTACAGTACAAGAATCTTCATACAGTGTACTTCCATCTCTCCCCTCCCAGGCTTTGTGCTATTCTTTTTGTTTTTTTTTTTTTGAGTTGGAGTCTCTCACTCTGTCGCCCAGACTGGAGTGCAGTGGCCGCCCGCTCCCGGCCACCGCAGCCTCGACCCGCTGGGCTCCGGCGATCCTTCCGCCTCAACCTTCCGAGTAGCCGGAATTACAGGCGCGTGCTACCACGCCCGGCTAATTTTTTTATTTTATTGTAGAGATGAGGTCTCGCCTGCCCAGGCGGGTCTCGAACCCGCAGACTCAAGCAATCCACTCACCTCAGCCTCCCAAAGGCACGGGATTACAGGCTGAGCCACCGAGCCCGGCTCATTAACATTTTTAATATCGTACAACTGTTCTTATCCAAAATCAGAAACCACTCCTTCAGTTTACTATTTAAGAAACTCCTGCCTCCTAGTAGGACCCACCTGGTTTCAGAATCCTCCAAACTACCGCACAAAGTCTGATGTCATTACTCTCCATGACTCTACCTGTGACAGATCGAAGTTGCTTGTCACAACATCATCGTTTTCATCCTTGTGGGCACAGACTAGGGTCAGTCCCAGACACAGCAACAGGAGATTCATTTTAGTAGGGGGCAGCACTGTCTTCTCTACAGTCAGCAGGCTGAATCTTTCCCTAGCAGTGGCTCCACACCCCAGCTGCTGTGTCTTTATATCCATTCGGGGTCCAATTTTGTTCATGGTGCACCGGCTTTCCCTTCCCACTCCATGAAATGGTCTTTCATGCACTGGTGTGAAGCCAAGGATTGTTCCTGCCCTCTTGAAACTTGGAAATCCCATCTCTTTTAGATTTAGCCAATGACCTCATATTTCTAGGAACATATTCTCAAGAAAAGTAGTGGATGCTCTAAGGGGCTGCCATTTGGAACTGGCCTGAATCAGAAAGCCAGTTGTGTGTGTGGCAAAAATTGGTATAACTGGAGAATAGACTGTGCGAGAATCTCTGTTCCATCTCTCACACAGTGTGTTGAATTCAGTGACTTACTCTTTACAAGCCCCAGAAATAAACTATCTCTACCAAAGATGACGGTACCTACTACAAAGCATTAAAATAGGGTCAAATAAAAATGACTTTAAAGTATGGTGTCTGGTGTGCAGTCCATTTTAATTCTTTTTTCTTATTAAGGAAATCTCCTTATTAAGGAATTAAGGAATATCTCCTTATTCTCTGAATCTAACCACTTCAGTCTCCCCTCCTCCCACAATGAATAGACAAGCATTTAATCACTATGTCTAAGTGTATGCCCTGGACCCATAAGAGAAAATGAGAAGGGTATCATCCTTTCTTCTGAAGAAACTTTGGTGTAGTTGGGGAAATGCTTCATATACTTTGTCAAAACTTAATTCTATAACACACAAAATGGCCCAGCTGAGTAGACCCAAATATAGACTATAATAAAGGGGGTGATGCTGGGGAGGAGGCATGCTGAAGAAAGAACTTGACCTGCTAGGCTCAGGCAATCCTTCCGCCTCAGCCTTCCAAGTAGCTGAGGCTGCAGGTGCAAAACCAAACCTGGCTAATTTTTTGATTTATTGTAGAAACAAGGTCTCATCATGTTGCCCAGGCTTGTGTCAAACACCTGGTTCAGGCAATCTTCTCACCTCTGCCTCCCAAAATGCTGGGATACCTTTGTCTTCCAAAGTGCTGGGTTTACAGGTACAAGCAATTGTGCCTGCTTGCTATGTATTTTTCACAGAGTTAAATATATGTAGCAAAAGACTTAGCATATGCATCAGACAAAAAAAAGGGAAAAAGAAATCATTTTTTCACGCTTAAGATAATTAAAATTTAACTCTGGTGCAGCAATATCTTACTGAGGAGGTAGGACGGTTTTCCCCCATAGGTTGCCTCCTAAAAGGCTTTGGAACCAATCATCCCCTTAACCCCTTAGATTAGAGTCTCCTGCTTCTCCTTCCACACATTTGGGGTCGCTGGACTCACCTTTAACCTGAAACTGAGCCAAGGCTCCAACTGTGGACTGGTTGAAGGAGGAAGGTATTTAAGCATGTGAGCCCTAACCTGGTAGGACTTGAAAAAACTTGGCCTTCGCACTTCAAAGGGGCCATGAGAGTGGACGCCAGGGTGCTGGCAGCGGGATTTCTGATTTCAAAAGAGACTTCCAAGTGGGTAAACATTGTCTGGTCTGAAAGAATGACCTTGCTCTCTATCTCTTTGTTGTTAGTCATGGTGCAGTCCTGAGGGGCAGGTTGAGACCAATCTGCAGCACACAGGACAAGTTGGGCCTACAAGTCAGTCTTGTTTAGCTCATGTAAGTTTGGCATGACTTAAAATCAAGACTTTTTAAGTTCACCTCCAGGTTCCTGGCTTTTGGGAAAGTCTGACACTCGGGCAGTGTTCATTCCCAGTAAATCTCAGTGGTCAGTGACAGGATATAGCAGTACCTTGTTTCCCTTATGTAACTGGTAGCAATGAAGGTGGCTTTTTCTCTCTTAGTGTCTTATCGCTTTTTTCTTTCTTTTTTTTTTTGAGTTGAAATCTCACTCCGTCGCCCAGACTGGAGTGCAGCGGCCGCTCCCGGCCACCGCAGCCTTGACTTGCTGGGCTCCAGTGATCCTTCTGCCTCAGCCTTCCAAGTAGCCGGAATTACAGGCATGTGCTACCATGCCCGGCTGATTTTTAAAAAAAATTTTTTTGTAGAGACGAGGTTTCACCAAGTTGCCCAGGCGGGTCTCGAACCTGTGGGCTCAGGCAATCCACTCACCTCAGCCTCCCACAGGTGCGGGATTACAGGCTGAGCCACCGAGCCTGGCTTCTTTTTTCTTTTAACTACTTCTTAACATGGCAACACAGCTAAACACACATTTAACTCAAGACTTTTGTTTTCCTTCAGGCTTCCAGTTATGTGTGCCTGAAGTCAAGGCCAAAGTACGACCACTTGTCTTGGACTCTGCACATTCATAAGTGCCTTGTCTGAAATGAGCTGCTTTACTAATAGCAGAGAATGTGCATGAAAGATGTTTCTGAACACAAAAGGAAGACCTGAGTTGGCAAAGGGCTGAGAGGATTATAAGAGTTTTGTGCTGAGGAGTGTCCTGAGAGACCCTGCTTCCTTCTGCTACAGCCCTTGCTGAGAAATAGGGTCACATTAGAAACCCTAGATAAGTTTTCAGGGGGACAAGAGAACAAAAATGACCTGTATATAATTTTTGTGTATGATGCTAGGCTAGGAAAGTATGCCACTAGCTAAGTGCAAGGGTGGTCGATGGAAATAGCTCATGAAGGCCAAGAGAGGGCCTGATGTAGTTCTCTTCCCCTCTTCATTCCCCCAAGGTATTCCAGGGTCCCAGAGTGTCATAGGAGACCATGAGAAAAGTCCCCATTGCTTTGGAACGGCGACTCCTAAGGGAACCAGATGACTTTCCTTATAACCAAATGAGCTATTAGCATAGATTAACAAACACACTAATGGGTTTTTAGATTAATGAAAGACAAAGATATTAAAAACAAAATAGATGGGGCAATATTTCTGGACAAATAGAAACTTAAGAAAGTTTGGGGAGCAAACCCTTCAGGTTCCCTCCGGCGGTGGAAGCTTTTCTGTCCTCTCAATAAATCACGCTTTCTCACTTTCCGGCTGTCGGTGTCCCTCATTCTTCTTGGGCATGAGACAAGAACCTCAACCCTGAAGAGCTGCAACCCAATAAAATTGCAATCTGCTGTTTCTTTTTGGGGGGAAAAAAAGGAAAGTTTGGGGTTGTTAAAGTAGTAACAGAACAAATAGATTTCACATACTGTCATTGTAACTTAAGTAGAAAATATGGAAGTCAAATTTGACCTACATTGAGTCAACTGAAAATCAAGGCAAAAACCTCCCGGAACACTAATGAAACTTGGTAAGTACAATTTAAGTGAGACTGTTGAAAATATCTTTTAAGCCGGGCTCGGTGGCTTAACCTGTAATCCCAGCGTTTTGGGAGGCCGAGGTGAGTGGAGTGCCTGAGCCCGCAGGTTCGAGACCCACTGAGGCAACTTGGCGAGAACTTGTCTCTACAACAAATCAAAAAAACTAGCTGGGCATCGTAGCGCACACCTGTAATTCCAGCTACTTGGAAGACTGAGGCAGAAGAATCGCCAGAGCCCAGCAGGTCGAGGCTGCAGTAGCCGAGAATAGCCACTGCACTTCAGTCTGGGTGACAGAGTGAGACTCCAACTCAAAAAATAAAATAAAATAATAAATAAAAATTTTAAAAAAGAAAATATCTTTTAAAAATTACCAGACTATGTGGTAACCCCCTCCCCCACTCAAAAAAAGAGAATAAAATAACTATATAAAGAACATACATTCTGTGGAACATATAAAATAGAACATATATTTGGGCAATTAATTAGATTTTTTTCAAAGCTCTGTTTTGATCAATAAAATTAGAAATAAAGATGAAGTCTCAGTTTGAATTGAGAAATTATAAAACTAATACCTGGCTTAAATAAGAAATCAAAATAAAATAAAAATTACCTATAAAATAACAAAAAGGGAACATTTTGTACCAAAAACTACTGAGTCACATTTAAGCTGAAATCTGTGGGCATATGTTAGCTTCAAATGCCTTTTCTATTTTAAGACTGAAAATAAATTAAACAGATGCTAATTTTAGTAGTTTGGAAAGAATAAAAAGACACATTGTAATAAGTAATATTTATTGAACAAATACAAATGCCAGACACTGTTTTTCATGCATTAATCCAACAACCAAATGAGGTAGGAATCTCGTCTCATTTTACAGAGAGAAAACAGAAGCACAAAGGGTAACTTGCTCAAGATCACATATCCTGACACTGATAAATCTGGTATGTACCCCGGCTCCAAGCCCATGACCTTGACCTACATGCTAGACTCTTTCCTTCAGGCTAAAGCTGAAACTAAAGGACTGGGTGGGATTGGCAGTTGAGGGAAACTGCTAGGGGAGGGAGAGACACACCTCATCAACAAGGGTACCTGCATAATTGACGTTTGTATACCTAACCCTGAATTATACCCCACATCTTTATAATTAAAAAAAACTGGCTCTTTGAAAAGAGCAATGAAGTATATAAATCCCCAGTAAGGTGAGTTCAGATAGCATGCGAGTAAAAATATGATTGAGAATGAGAAAGGCAACCCAATAATCTCTATTTGTAAATAGAGGTTACAAATACACAAGAACACTGGATGCAACTATTTGGCAATACATCGGAAACCTGAAGAACTTTTCTTTTCTCACAAAACATGTGTTCAAAATTGATTTCATGTACCTTGCAGGATAGACCATGTCATATTGTGGTAACAACCTTCACATTTCAGTGGCTTAAAACTACAAAGTTTTCTTTCACAAATCAAACTGCCCATCACAGGGTGGTTGGGGATTTGGGGCCTTGAGTTATTGTCCTCTAGGACCAGGTGGATGGAGTAGCCATTTTGAGCTGGTGATGTGGCAGAGGCAGAAATGGGTGAGTTGCATACTGGGTCTCAAAAGTCCTGCTGAGGAATGGCATGTATCACTTCTGCTTACATGTTTCTAGCCAAACAAATCACCTAGTGTCACTCAGCTCCAAGGAATGGCATGAAAAGAGCAATTCTGTATGCCCTAGAATGCTGTCCTATTAGAATGTCTTTTAATTTTGATACCCAAATTTTCATAGAATATCTGTAACTCTCAATATAATTTTTGGACAATTTAAATGGGAAAATTTGTGTTCACATTAAAAAAAAAAAACTTAATGCAACATCTTAAACAATCTATGGGGAAAGTTTGTGTTACATTTCAGATAGAAGATAGAATCTCAGAATCATCAAGAAAAGTGATGTGCATCTGTGTAAGAAAAGCAGCACAGGCTTATTGAATGCAAAGCAACTGTGTTAGTTTTTGGTGATGAAGAAACAATGTTTTAAGCTTTTATGTCCCAACATTATAGTTTGCTGTTTTCATATGGGCACTTAATGTATTTTACCTAGATTTTTAGGAAACTATTGGGAAATTTGGGGTTCTCTGTAATACATTGCAATTTTTCCCATTTAAAATACCAAGAGCGAAAAAAAGTCTCAGGAAGATGGTGACGGAGCCAATCAGACTAAGCGAGTCCCAGTGTGAGTGAGTGAGAGTATGGAAAATTTTGCATATGTGTTGGTAAATGGACATGTGAGTGGCTGACTGAGTAGAGACTTGGAAGCAAGTGGCCAAGGCTGTCCTGGTGAAGTGGCTGGTGCTGCAGCTGCTCTGCTTGGTCCCTAGCACTTCCTGGGGTGCAGACGTCGAGCACCATTTTTAAAAAATCAACAAAGCTCTTGGAAAGAAGCTGCTGGGAGACACTCCAGGCTCTGCCTCACCACCATAGCACTCGACCAGAACTGGCAGCAAAGTCTGTAGAGGTAGCACAGTTAGAGAGCCCAGAGGCAGAGCCCTACTGCAGAAGACAAAAGGGACACCCTTCCACCATCTTGAAAACTGGGCAGGAAAGTGCTCCAGCTTGCTCACCACGGAGTGACAGACCTGAGCTAATCTCTGTGACTGGTGGATTAATGACTCAGGGGTTGATCATGACCCAGAGGGAATATCCTGAAAGCACAAACTCTGGAGGGATAGGACAAATGTTGAGTCTCAGGTGCCCCACCCCCCTACCCTGAGTCAGCCATGGAAAAAAGGGGTTATGGCCAGAAAAGGAAGAGGAAGACCTCCAAAGAGATCAGTCTGGGACTGACCCAACCCCTTCTCCCTGGTAATCCCCTGAAGTTCAGACCCACACAGCTGGGGCACAACTGAGAGGGATGAACCCAGGTGGAGCCTGGACATAAGCTGCAATAGGAGGACTCCACTCCAGGATAAGCCTAGCTGGGGTGCCCCCTGCAGTTCCTGGGGAAGAGACAATCCCACACCTCTCCACCAGAGGGCAGCCCCCTGACCATACTAAAGTGAGAGGGGAGGACTAAAGCCTGACGCACCCCCACTGCTCCTTCCTCCTTTCCTGGTCAGGACACTGGGAAGACTGTGAATGAGGCAAAGTTCTGCAGAAGACAGTAGAGGGGCAGCTAAGAGGAACAACTTCAGAACCTGCCACAAGAAAGCAGATTTTTTTGTTTGCTTGTTAATTTTTAAATTATTTTTCCCTTGTGCATGGATGTGTATGTGCGTGTTCAATCTGCATCCCTTCCCAACCCTTTTTCTTCCCTCTTTCTTCTTTCATTTTTTATTTTCTGTTTATGTGTGTATGTGAAGGATTGAATGGTCATCTTTCAGTTTTTCTTCTTTGTTTTTGCTTTTGGTTCTTCTTTTTTTTAGTTCAATATGTGCGTGAATACATGTGTGAGGGTTTGATGTGAATTCCTTTTTTCCCCTTGTTTTTCTTCTCCTTTCATTTTGGATTGGGCGTGCATGTGTTTGGTTTTCCTGTTTTTGATGTTGTTTTTTATTTTGTTTTGCTTTGTTGTTATTCCAGTGTGTTTTGGGTGTGTGTGTGTGTGTGTGTGTAATTGTTTTTTGCTTTGGTTTCTGCTCTTGTTGTTCTGTGTTTTATAAATTTATTTTATTTTGTTTTTTGTCCATCTCATTTCAATCTACTTTTCTCTGTTCTCTTCATTGCTGTTACTGTATCTTGGACTCGGAGGGTACACACACATTTCCATTGCAATCATCATATAGGGTGGTGATGGGGAGTAAGGTCTAAGGAAACCAATACCACAATCAGTAAACACTGTGATTTGCAAGAAGTTTCTGAATCCTAGCTCCCCATCCTCCACCTTATTTGACTATCAAAACTACAAGAGACAGCAAAGTATCCCACTCACAGTTCTGTTTCAAAATAAAACAAATTCAGAGCTCTGATTAGGGAAGAATAGAGGGCTGAGCTAACATCAGAAAGCCTCTCCCACTGCCACTGAATAATGGAACTAAAAGAAAAGGAAGAGATCCATCAAAAATGAGGAAAAATCAAGGAGGAACATGCTTAATTCCCAGTGTTACAAAGAGAAAATGCCTGAAAAATCAGATCTCAGAGCCCAAATAATGTAAGTTAAAACAATTTTTATTTTATTTTTAAAATTTTTTGTCTGTTTGTTAGTTTTTCTAATTTTAAAAATATTTTTCCTTTGTGCATGAATGTGTATGTGAGGGTTCAATCTGCATTCCCTCCCTTTTTTTCTCTTCTTTTGTTTTCTATTTATGTCTGTATGTGAATGATTGAGTGTTCATCTTTCAAGGTTTTTTTTTGTTGGTTTGTTTTTGCTCTTTTGTCCTTCTCCTTTTTTAGTTCAACATATGTGTGAATATATGTGTGAGGTTCAATGTGAATTCCTTTTTTTCCCCCCTTTCTCTTTTTCTTCTCCATTTATTTTGTGCTGGGTGTGTGCATGTGTGTTTGGTTTTCCTGGGGTTTTTTTTTTTTTGGTTGTGTTTTTTGTTTTGTTTGCTTTTTTGTTATTCCAGTTTGTTCTGGTTGTGTGTGTGTGTGTGTGTGTGTGTGTGTGTGTTCAATTGGTTTTTACTTTGGTTTCTGCTGTCATTGTTCTGGGTTTTTTTCATTTTTTATTTTTAATTTTTGTCCCTCTTATTTCATTCTGCTTTTCTCCATTCTCCTCACTGCTGTTACTGTATCTTGGACTCAGGAGGTACACACATGTATCCATCACATCATCATATAGAGTAGTGGTGGGGAGTGGGTCTCAGAGAACCCAACCCATAGTCAGTGAACATTGTGATTTCCAAGTAGTTTCTAAATTCTAGCTCTCCATCCTCTACCCTATTTGACTCTCAAAACTATAAGAGACAGCAAAGCTTCCCACTCACAATCCTGTTTCAAAACAGAACAAATCCAGAGCCAGGATCAGGAAAGAATAGAAGGCTGAGCAAACATCAGAGATGAAAACCTCTCTCACTGCCACTGAATAATGGAACTAAAGAGAAAAGAAAGAGATCTGTCACAAATGAAGAAAAACTAACAGAAGACCACAGGTAATTTCCAGTGTAACAAGGAGAAAACACCTGAAAAATCAGACTTCAGAGCCCAAACAATGGAAGTCACCACCAACTGGCCCCAGAATATGACAGGGATTAGGAAATAGATGAAGCCGGGCTCGGTGGCTCAGCCTGTAACCCCAGCACTTTGGGAAGCTGAGGTGAGTGGATTGCCTGAGCCCATGGGTTCGAGACCCACCTGGGTAACTTGGTGAGACCTCATCTCTACAATAAAATCAAAAAAATTAGCTGGGCATGATAGCGCATGCCTGTCAGTCCAGCTACTTGGAAGGCTGAGGCAGAAGGATTGTCAGAGCCCAGCAGGTCGAGGCTGTGGTGGCTGGGAGCATGTCACTGCACTCAGTCTTGGTGACAGAGTGAGACTCCAACTCAAAAAAAAAAAGAAAATAGATGAAAAGAGTGAATAAGACTCAAGCACGACAAGCTACAACACTGAAAGAACTTGTGATAGAGATTTTGACCATAAAAAGTTTCACCCAGGAAATAAATAGCAAGATGACAAGCATGGAAAGAATAATTAATCTAGTAGAAGAAAAAGTCTCAGAACTAGAAGATTAAAACATGGAATTAACCTGATCTGTAAAAAAACATAGAAAAAAAACTGAGAAAGAGAGAACAAAGTCTTCAAGAGATGTGTGATTATATCAAGAGGCCAAAACTACATCTGATTGGTATCCCAGAAGAAGAACAAGAAATGGAGAACACCTTGGAGCAAGTATTCCAGCAGGTTACCCAAGAAAACTTTCCCCCTCTCACCAGAGATATAGAGAACCCCTGCAATACATCAAATGAGACCAATCCCAAGACACATATTAATTTATGTACACAAAGTAGGCACAAGAGAAAAGATCCTAAAGGCAGCAAGAGAGAAAGGTCAGAATACCTACCGGGGAAAACAAATCAGAACAATAGCAGACCTATAGGCAGAAACACTACAAGCCAGAAGGAACTGGAGTCCGATATTCAAATTCCTAAAAGATAAACAAATTCAACCAAGAATTTCCTATTCAGCCAAGCTCAGTTTCATTAGCCATGGAGAATTAAAATCCTTCCCAGACATTCAATTCCTAAGAGATTATGCAACTTCCAGAATAGCTCTACAGGAGATGTTAAATAAGGTATTAAGCACAGAAGAAAGAAAAAAAAAAGAATGGCCACACACTTCCCAAGAGAACAGCAGAACACAGACTCAACAGAGAATATATTGTGACTGCAAACTTGAAAAACACACACATATCAACCCAAAAACTAAAAGAAAACAAAAAAAGAAAAAACTTTATAAGAATCTCATGACAGGGATAAACAATAACATTTCAATAATCAACCTGACTATGAATGGACTAAATGCACCACTGAAAAGACACAGAATGACAAGTGGGATAAAAAACCAGGACCCAATAATTTGCTGCAGCCAGGAAACTGATCTCACCACAAGGGATGCACAAATGAGTTTCCAGGCAAATGGATTATAAAAGAAGGCAGGAGTCACAATATTAATATTAGACAAAACAATTTTTAAGCAATCAAAAATTGAAAAGGACACAGAAGGACACTATAAAAGTTTCAATCCATCAGCAAGAAATATACATCCTAAACATATATGCACCCAACACAGGAGCACCAGCATTTATAAAGCAACTACTAAGTAAATTTTAAAAAGATATTGACTCTAATACTGTTATAGCTGGGGACTTAAACACCCCACTAACAATCCTAGGTGGATCATCAAGGCAAAAAATTAACAAAGAGATCTGGAATTGCAACTTGACACTCAACCAATGGACTTAATAGATACCTACAAAATACTCCACCCAACAACCACAGAATATGCATTCTACTCATCACCACGTGGAACTTACTCCAAGATTGATCACATCATTGGCCATAAATCAAGCACAAACAAATTTCATAAGACTGAAATACTGCCATGTGCCTTCAGACTACAGTGGAATAAAAATAAATATCAACACCAACAAAATTCCCCCAAAACCCACAAAGACATGGACACTAAACAGCATGATGATGAATGACTACTGGCTCAACACAGAAATCAAAACAGAAATTAAAACATTCCTGAAAAGAAATGAAAATGAAGAAACATTCTACCAAAACCTCTGGGATGTCATGAAATCAGTTCTATCAGGGGAATTTATATCTCTATGAACACACATCAAGAAAATGGAAAGATCGCAAGTTAGTAGCCAACAAATCACCTAAGGGAACTGGAAAGACAAGACCACCATGTTGGGAGCCAGCCTTGGAGGCCCACCTGATTGACAGGGTACTGGTGGGCTGAAGGCCCTGGGCCACAGGGCAAGCCCGGGAAGCTGAGGCCCTTCTGTCTTCCACCTTTGCTGTTTGGTACCACCGAAGAAATTCTGTGCAGTCGTGGAAGATGAAAATGGCATGTTTATGTGAAGTACTCACAGCTAACCTGAGAACGTCATGGTTCATTTTTCCATTTTCCCACTATGCCACTTGGCCTTTTCTAACATATGCAAGGGTTAAACTCTGAAGCACATCAAGAATGCTTTCTTTCACTTGGTTAAAAGTTACTAGATATTGCTTGAGTAAAAAATGATATAAGCATATTCACTCCTTATTTGATTTAGAATTATGCGGTTTGGTGTTTAGACATAAGGTTTTTTAGAAGTACAAGTCTATAGTAAGTTCATTATGATTTCATTATAAGTTCTAACACTTATCAAGGAGTTATGTAGGTGATTTATAACACTGTTTTCACAGACTTAGGATAAAGATTAATCGTTACGGTTATTACTTAATTCTATAGTTAAGATTTTAAGTAAATGTTTATAGAGTGGGTTTTCACTGAATTCATAATATATTAATTAGATACTTTTACAATAAATTAACTAAATACAGAAAGCAACCTTGGGGGCCTGGGAAACATCACTAAAAGTTTCTTTTGAGTTTTTTTTAGAAATAAACACTGCAGGATAAGAGAAAAGTAACAAAGACACCTGGACAAGAAAGGCAATTACAAAGCTTTGAAGGTCATAGAAGCCCCAGATGGGAAAACTACTGCTGCATGAAGAAATGTACACTTGGAAACTTTCTTGAGACATTTCAAGGACTGTAATTTGGGACTTTGGACTAAAACTATCATTTTTGGCTTTATGATAAAGACTCATTAACTAAAAGTAGATAGTGTTCTTGGCTTGTTTGTCACTTCTAGACCGCTAGATGGTGGTAACTTTTAAAGCATATGTATATGAAGGAATTTTCTTTGTCTTGCCCCTTTATGAATGGTATAAAAGCTCTGTGTTAACTAACATTAAATTGTCATCTGTTCAGGAAGCAGGTGTCCAAGTATAATATTTTTGTCTTTTGCCTATCCATCTTTCCTTCAGGAAACCTCACGACCCTTGTGGGGCTGTACCCCTTCAACCAAAACCCCAACTTTAGCAGAAGAATCCAGATCACCAAAGTAAAAGATCAAATACAGGACATAGAAGACAAAAATATCATAGAAAAAATCAACAAAACAAAAGGCTAGTTCTTTGAAAGAATAAATAAGATTGATAGACCCCCCTAGCTAGAATGGCTAAGAAAAAGAGAGAAAAAACCCAAATAAACACAACTGGAAATGCAAAAGATCAAATCACAACTGACCCCAAAGAAATACAAAAGATTATCAGAGATTACTATGCACATCTGTATGAAAAAAACTTGATAACCTAAATGAAATGAAGAATTTTCTGACATCACACAACCTCCCCAGGTTGAGACAAGAGGACATTGAGACACTAAATAGACCAGTAACAACCTAGGAAACTGACTCTGTCTTAAGAAAACTACCTACTAAATAAAACCCTGGACCAGACGGTTTTCCAGTGGAATTCTACAAAATGTAAAAAGAGGACCTGATACCAAGCCTGTTGAAAGTATTCCAGGCAACTGAGAAAGACAGAATTCTCCCAAAATAATTTTATGATGCTAACATCACACTGATCCCCAAACTGGGTCAAGATCCAACAAACAAAGAGAACTATAGGTCAATATCCCTAATGAACATAGATGAAAAAATTCTCAACAAGAGTCTAGCAAATTGGATCCAACAACACATCTAAAAAATCATCCACTATACCAAATAGGCTTCATCCCCAAGAGGCAGGGCTAGTTCAACCAGGGCAAGATCATGAATGCAATTAAATACATCAACAGATGTGAAAACAAGAAACATATGACTATATCATTAGATGTAGAAAAAGCATTTGATAAAATCCAGCATCCCTTCTTGGAAAAAACCCTCAAACCCCTAGGCATAGAAGTAACATACCTCAAAATAGTAAGCACCATCTATGATAAACTCACAGCCAGCATATTTCTAAACAGACAGAAACTGAAACATTTCCCCCGAAAACTGGAACAAGACAAGGCTGCCCACTCTCACCCCTCTTGTACAACATTGTATTGGATTTTCTAGCTACAGCAGTTAAACAAGAGAAGAAAATCAGGGGTATCTAAATAGGAAAAGAGGAAGTTAAGTTATCCCTCTTTGCTGACCATATATAATCCTATACCTCAAAAATCTAAGAGAATCTGTCAAAAACCTGCTTTCACTGTTAAAGGACATTGGCAAAATCTCAGGGTACAAAATAAATGTGCAAAAGACAGTTGCATTCTTATACACCAACAAGCAGGTAGAAAACCAAATTAAAAGCACATTCTCAGTCGCAAAAGCAACCAAAAAAATGAAATACCTCAGTATATCTTCTTAACCAGAAAAGTGAAAGAACTTTACAATGAGAACTACAAAACACAGCTCAAAAAATCCAAGAAGACACAAAAAATAGAAATACATTCCATGGGAGAGATGGCAAGATGGCGACCGCATAGATGGATCCCTGAGATTCTCTGAATGTGTTTCCCAGAAAGACTATTACTTTTCTTCCTGCACCCCCCGCCCACCTCCACCCGCACTGGTACGAGGCTTGGGGACTTTTGGTCCCACGCAGGGCCAGACATTGCCGCTGGACCAGCTACTCCACTATATGTGATTCCGGCTGGCTGGGGAATTCCAAATCCCGGATCACAGCTCCATCCCCGGCCACAGCATGGAGACCAGCACCTAGCGTGAAGCTGCCGGTCATGCAGGGAGGCTCTGAGTGCCCGCCCCTTAAAGATACCGGTCCCATTTCTGGCTAAAGTGCCCTGGGAGGGACCCAGAGCCACCACCTGCCCTCTGGAGCTTTGGAGATCAGAAGCCCCTGGCCCATCCTGGCTGAGGCACTCAGTGTGTGTGACCACAAGCCTGTGTAAGGGGGCAGAACCCCAAGCTGGCGTAAGGTGCCGATCACAGGCTTCCAGCTCCAGAGGAGAAAACGCCCAACCCTGTCCTCCACCCCAGCTGGCTGGAGGCACCCCAGATCCAGCGCCCAGCTGTGAAGCTGGTCCCACCTAGAGACTCACAGGAACCCCCTAAAAGTGAAAGTAAAACCACCACCTCCGCCATTTTCAAGGCATATTTACATCAAATCACCCTGCCCACCTAGCAGAGCCTCCACCTTGGTTCCCACGGTGATGTCATTAACAGGAGACAAAGCCCCTCCCCTATGCTGAATAGTGACTAGTGTCACAGATCTCCTAGGCAACAAGCTAACTGCCTGCAATAGAAAGAGAGGAGAGAGGCTGGAGATTAGATCTCAGGAACTTGATCTACTAAGGGACGAGATAGAAAAATCTACACAAAGGAAGAAAAACCAAAAGAAGAATATGGGTCTGTCCCAGACTCCTGGGAGGACAGACACTGAGAAAACTGACTTTGGAATGCAAACAACAAAGAGCCCCACCCAGAATGAATGGTCTCAAAATACAACCCTAGACATCACGACATTAATGGAGAGATTAAAAAGAATTGAAGAGACTCAAGAAGAAACTAGAAAGGAGCTGATATCTGAGATAACAGTAATAAAGAATATTGTGAATGAAATAAACAATAAACTGATAAGCATGGAAAACAGAATTACCCAAGCAGAAGAAAGAATCTCAGAGCTTGAGGACCAAAATATAGAAATAACCCAAACTCTCAAAAACACAGAAAACAAGCTCAAAAAGACAGGAAAAACCTTCAAGAGATAAGCGATTACCTCAAGAGGCCTAACCTAAGAGTAATTGGTCTGCATGAGGCAGAAAAAGAGACAGAGACCACATTGGAACAAACATTCCATGAGATCATTCAAGAAAACTTCCCTTATCTAATCAACGATGCAAAAACTCAAACACAAGAGATCCAGAGAATCCCTGCAAGACAACAAATGAGAAAACCAACTGCTAGACACATAATAATTTGCCTAAACAAAGTAGGCATAAAAGAAAAAATCCTAAAGGCAGCAAGAGAAAAAGGTCAGATTACCTACCATGGAAAACCAATTAGAATAGCAGCAGATTTATCTACAGAAACCCTGCAGGTTAGGAGAGCTTGGAGCCCTATCTTCAAAGTCCTAAAAGATAAATAATTTCAACCAAGAGTAACCTACCCTGCCAGATTAAGCTTCGTCAGCGAGGGCGAATTAAAATCTTTCCCAGATATCCAATCCCTAAGAACCTACGCTGCCACCAAACCACCTCCACATGAAATACTTAATAAAGTACTAAACACAGGAGAAAAGGGGAAAAAAAGAGCAACATTTTTCAAAAGAGTACAGGAAAAAGAATAAAATACATATGAACCAACCCCCAAAACAAAAGAAAGACAGTAAACCAAGTAGAACAACAACTCTAAAAGAACCATATGTTAGGGATGAACTCTCACATTTCAATAATTAGCCTAAATGTGAATGGACTAAATGCACCACTGAAAAGACATAGAATGGCAAAATGGATAAAATATCACCAGGCAACAATATACTGCCTTCAAGAGACCCATCTCACTAGAAAGGACATGCACAGACTCAAAGTAAGAGGATGGGAAACAAATTTCCAGGCAAATGGAACACAAAAGAAAGGAGGAGTCATGATCCTAATTTCAGACAAAATACCATTTAAGCTATCAAAAATTAAAAAAGATACAGAGGGCCACTACATAATGATAAAATGTTCACTCCATCAACAAGAAATATCTATCCTAAACATATATGCACCTAATATAGGTGCATCAACTTTTACAAAGCAACTCCTAGGAAAACTAAAGAAAGATACTGACTCTAACACCATCATAACTGGGGACTTTAATACCCCACTCACAACCCTCGACAGATCATCGGGACAAAAAATCAGCAACGAGATTTGGAACCTCAATGTGACTCCATCCAAAGACCAGAGAATACACATTCTACTCATCACCACACAGGACATATTCCAAGATCAACCACATTCTCGGTCATAAATCAAGCATAAGCAAATTTAAAAAGACTGAAATTCTACCATGCACTTTCTCGGACCACAGTGGAATAAAAATAAACATTGACACCAACAAGTTTCCCCAAAACCCACAAAGACATGGACACTAAACAGCATGATGCTAAACAACTCCTGGATCAATGATGAAATCAAAACAGAGATCAAAAAATACCTGGAAACAAATGAAAATGAAGAAACATCTTACCAAAATCTTTTGGACGCCTTAGAAGCTGTAGTAAGAGGGGAATTTATATCCCTACAAACACACTGAAGAAATTGGAAGGAGCACAAATTAATAGCCTAACAAGTCACCTAAGGAAGCTGGAAAAGCAAGATCACAAAAACACTAATTTCAGCAGAAGAATCCAGATCACCAAAATAAAAGCCCAAATCCAGGACATAGAAGACAAAAAGACAATACAAAAAATCAATG
This sequence comes from Carlito syrichta, assembly GCF_000164805.1. Classification (NCBI taxonomy): domain Eukaryota; kingdom Metazoa; phylum Chordata; class Mammalia; order Primates; family Tarsiidae; genus Carlito; species Carlito syrichta. Next base: position 385,733 of record NW_007251851.1, read on the forward strand.
AAACAAAAAACTGGTTCTTCAAAAGGATAAACAAGATCGATGGTCCCCTAGCTAGACTGACAAAGAAAAAGAAAGAAAAAACCCAAATAAGCACAATCAGAAACACAAAAGATGAAGTCACATCTGACCCTGAAGAAATACAAAAGATCATCAGAGACTACTATGTACACTTGTATGGAAACAAGCTTGAAAACCTCAAGGAAATGGAGGACTTTCTGTCATCACACAACCTGCCTAGGTTGAAACAAGAAGAAATTGAGACCCTAAATAGACCATA
>NW_007251851.1:386369-387229 GCF_000164805.1 Carlito syrichta
TCTTTGATGAACATAGACGCTAAAATTCTCAACAAGATCCTAGCAAACTGGATTCAACAACACATCTCAAAAATCATTCATTATGACCAAGTAGGATTCATCCCTGGGACACAAGGCTGGTTCAACATTTGTAAAACAATAAATGTAATTAAATACATCAACAGATGTCAAAACAAAAACCACATGATTATATCATTAGATGCAGAAAAAGCTTTTGATAAAATCCAGCACCCCTTCTTGATAAAAACCCTTGAACATCTAGGCATACAGGGAACATACCTCAAAGTAGTAAAAGCCATCTATGGAAACCCACAGCCAGCATACTCCTAAATGGACAAAAATTGGAACCATTTCCTCTGAAAACTGGAACAAGACAAGGATGTCCACTCTCACCCCTCCTGTTCAATATAGTATTGGAAGTCCTGGCTAGAGCGATCAGAGAAGAGAAGGCAATCAGGGGTATCCAAATTGGAAAAGAGGAAGTCAAATTATCTCTCTTGCAGATGACATGATTGTATACCTTGAAAACTCAAGAGAATCTGTCAAAAACCTCCCTACACTGATAAAGGCCTTCGGCAAAGTCTCAGGATATAAAATAAATGTGTAAAAGACAATTGCATTTCTTTACACCAATAATAAACAAAGAGAAACCCAAATAAAAAGCACAATTCCATTCAAAATAGCCACACACACACAAAAAAGAAATACCTTGGCATCTTCCTAACCAGAGACATGAAAGACCTTTACAATGAAAACTACAAAACTCCGCTCAAAGAAATCAAAGATGACACAAACAAGTGGAAAAATATCCCATGCTCATGGATCGGAAGAATCAACATTGTGAAGATGTCCATCTTACC
>NW_007251851.1:387249-461109 GCF_000164805.1 Carlito syrichta
CTCAGCAAAAAAAACAAAGCAGGTGGTATCACACTACCAGACTTCAAACTTTACTATAAGGCGACAATCATCAAAACAGCTTGGTATTGGTATAGGAACAGGCTATAGATCAATGGAATAGAATTGAGATCCCAGAGGCAAAACCTCAATTTCTCAACCAACTCATCTTTGACAAAGCCTCCACCACCTACCTGGGGAGAGGAGAACCTATTCAGTAAATGGTGCTGGGAAAACTGGCTGACCACATGCAGAAGATTGAAACAGGACCCCTATCTATCCCCATACACAAAAATTAACTCCAAATGGATCAGGGACCTAAATATAAAACCTCAAACCATAAGAACCTTAGAAAATGAAGGACATACCCTCATGGGAATTGGAACTGGCATCCAATTCCTGAACAAAACTCGAAACCCACAGGCCATAAGGGATAAGATAGACAAGTGGGACCTCATTAAACTGACAAGCTTCTGCAAAGCCAAAGAAACCATCAAGAGAGCAGTAAGACAGCCTACAGACTGGGAAAAAGTATTTGCAAACTCCAGGTCTGACAAAGGCTTAACATCCTGGATCTACAAGGAACTCAAACGTGCTGAAAAGAAAAAAAAAAAAACAACCCCATTATAAAGTGGGCAAAAGATATGAACAGACACTTCACAAAGGAAGACATCTGAGCAGCCAACAGACACATGAAGAAATGCTCAACCTCATTAATCATCAGGGAAATGCAAATCAAAACCACACTGAGATACCACCTAACCCCGGTCAGAATGGCAATTATCAACAACTTAAAAAATAACAACTGCTGGAGAGGGTGTGGCGAAAAGGGAACACTTCTTCACTGTTGGTGGGAGTGTAAACTAGTGCAACCTCTGTGGAAAGCAGTGTGGCAATTCCTAAAAGCTCTAAACATCAACCTCCCATATGACCCTGCAATCCCCCTACTGGGAATATACCCTGAAGAACTCAAATCACTCTATAAAAAGATACCTGCACGCGAATGTTTATTGCAGCATTGTTCACAATAGCAAGAACCTGGAACCAACCACGCTGTCCATCAAAAGAGGACTGGATTAAAAAAATGTGCTACATATACACAATGGAATACTATGCAGCCATAAAAAAGAACAAAATCATGAATTTTGCAGCAACCTGGTTGGAGCTAGAGTCTATAATACTAAGTGACCTCTCACAGAAACAAAGATCTGAGTACCACACATTCTCACTCATATAGTGAACCTTGATCATCCAATGCACTACTATAAGAGAATAACTGACAGTGTTGGGAAACTATGGGGGGGGGAGATGGGACTAATGGTAGTAAACATCTGTCTGGAGACTGGGAGACACCAATTATCAACAAGGGGGCCTGAATGAAGCACATTTGCATACCTAACCCTTGACTGTACCCCACAATATCAAAATTAAAAATATCAATTATAAAAAAAAAAGAAAAAAGAAAACAAGTGGATGATAAAGAACGACAAATATATGGACTTTGCAGCAACCTGGATGGATTTGGAGTCTATCATACTCAGTGATTTATCACAGAAACAAAGAACAGAGTTCCATGTTGTCACTCATAAGATGATCTTGAACAATTATAATGCTATAAGAAAGTGATTGGCAGTAATGGGAAACTGTTGGGGGGGTGAATTGGCAGTCGACGGAAACTGCTGGGGGAGGGAGGGGCATACTTCATTAACAGGGGTACCTGCATGATAAATGTTTGTATACCTAACCCTGAATTGTACCCACATCTTTACAATAAAAATTTTTTAAAAGTTAAAAAAAAAAAAAAGAAATACATTCCATGTTCGTGGATAGAAAGAATCAACATTGTTAAGATGTCCATCCTACCAAAGGCAATCTACAGAGTCAACGCAATACCATTAAATTATCAACATCATTCTTCTCAGACCTGGAAACAACAATACAGAAATTCATATGGAAAGATAGACGACCACAAATAGCCAAAACAATCTTCAGCAAAAGAAATAAAGTGGGAGGTATCACACTTCCAGACTTTAAAATTTGTTATAAGGCTATAATAACCAAAACAGACTAGTATTGGTACAAGAATAGGCATATGGGTCAATGGAATAGAGGATAGAGATTCTGGAAGCAAAACCTCAATTTCTCAACCAACTCGTCTTTACTAAAGAAACTATTCAGTAAATGGTGCTGGGAAAACTGGCTGATCACATACAGAAGGTTGAAACAGGACCCCCAACTATCACCATACAAAAAAAATCAACTCTAAATGGATCAAAACCTAAATGTAAAACTTCAAACTATAAAAACCATAGAAAATGAAGGAGACACTCTTATAGAAATTGGAAGTGGCAACGGATTCCTGATCAAAACCCCAAGTGCCCATGCCATAAGAGATAACATAGACAAATGAGACCTCATTACACCGAAAAGCTTATGCAAAGCAAAAGAAACAATCAAGGCCAGGCTTGGTGGCTCAGCCTGTAATCCCAGCACTTGGATGGGCAAAGTAAGAGGATTGCCTGAGCCTACGGGTTTGAGACCCACCCAGCAACTTGGTGAGACCTCATCTCTACAATAAATAAAAAATTAGCCGGGCGTGGTAGAACGCGCCTGTAGTTCCAGCTACTTGAAAGGCTGAGGTGGAAGGATCGCCAGAGCCCAGCAGGTCGAGGCTGTGGTAGATGGGAGTGTGCCACTGCCCTCCAGTCTGGGTGACAGAGTGAGTCTCCAACTCAAAAAAAAGAAACCATCAAGAGAGTGGGGAGACAGTCCACAGAATGGGAAAAAATGTTTGCCAACTGTATATCTGACAGAGGCCTAACATCCAGTATCTATAAGGAATTCAAACATGCCGAGAGGATAAAAACAAACAGCCCCATTAAAAAGTGGGCAAAAGACACGAATAGGCACTTCTCTAAAGAAAATATACGGGTAGCCAACAGACACATGAAAAAGTGCTCAGCCTCACTCGTTATCAGAGAAATGCAAATCAAAACCACATTGAGATACCACCTGACCCCAGTAAAAATTGCCATCATTAATAAAACAAAAAACAACAAATACTGGCAAGGATGCGGAGAAAAAGGATCGCTTCTACACTGCTGGTGGGAATGCAAACTAGGGCAACATCTTTGGAAAACAGTGTGACAATTTCTGAAAGAACTAGAAATTGACCTTATGACCCAGCAATCCCCCTACTGGGAATATACCCAGAGGAACTAAAATCATTCTACAAAAAAGAGACCTAGCTGGGCTCGGTGGCTCAGCCTGTAATCCCGCGCCTTTGGGAGGTTGAGGTGAGTGGATTGCCTGAGCCCGCAGGTTCGAGACCCGCCTGGGCAGCGAGACCTCATCTCTACAATAAATCAAAAAATCAGTCGGGCATGGTAGCGCACGCCTGTAATTCCGGCTTGTTGGAAGGCTGAGGCGGAAGGATCGCCGGAGCCCAGCAGGTCGAGGCTGCGGTGGCCGGGAGCGGCCACTGCACTCCAGTCTGGGTGACAGAGTGAGACTCCAACTCAAAAAAAAAAAAAAGAGAGACCTGTACACGCATGTTTATTGCAACACTATTCACAATAGCAAAAACCTGGAGCCAACCATGCTGCCCATCGAAACTGGACTGGATAAAAAAAAGTGACACATAACATGTGTCATAAAGAAGGACAAACATATGGACTTCACAGCATCTTGGATGGATTTAGAGTCTATCATACATAGTGATCTATCACAGAAACAAAGAACAGAGTACCACATGTTCTCATTCACAAGTGGACCCTGAACATTTACCATAATACTATAAGAAAGGGATTGGCAATAGCGGGATTCTGCTGGGGTGGTGGAGGGGGGTGTGACATAGCATCAATAAGCGTACCTGATCTCAAACCAGGCAAAATAGGGACCAACAGGAGACCCAAACTTTACGTGTATGGTGACTTCTTGTATACCAACTCCTGAATTGTCCCCCACATCTTTAAAATAAAAAGCTAAAAAGTAAATAAAATACTAAGTGTTAGCTGGGTGCAGTGGCACATGTCTATAGTTTCAGCTACTTAGAAGGCTGAGGTGGGAGTATCATTTGAGGCCAGCCTGGTCAACTTGGTGAGACCTCATTTCTAAAAGATAATAATATAATACCAAATTTCAGGGAATTGGAAACTCTTATATGAACCATTCTGGAAAAGTTTGTCAGCTTCTTAAAATATTAAACACCTACTATATGATTCAGCCATTCCCTCCCAGGAAAAAAAAAGATATGGAAGCAAATTTCTATACAGAGCCTTGTACATGAATGTTCACAGTACTTTTATTTATAATAGCCCCAAACAGGAAATAATGTAAATGTCTGTCATCAGGTGAATGGATCAACAGTGTGTGGTATATCCATACAATGACACATTACTCAGCAATATAAAGGAATGAACTATTTATTATAAATACAATATAAATGAATATCAGAATAATTATGCTGAGTTACAGTAGTCAGATTCCACCCCCCCCAAAGGGTACTTGCAATGGTTGCATTTATATAAACCTCTAGAAAATGCAAACTATAGTGACAGAAAGTAAATCACTGGTTGCCTGGGGTTTGAGTGGTACTGAAGGAGGGAGAGATCATAAAGGGATGAGACGACTTGAGAGTAAGGGATATACTACCTTGACAGTAGTGATGATTTCAGGGGCCTAACCAAATCAAAACGTTTCACATTTTATACTTTAAATATGTGCTGTTGAAGGGTACGTGATCCTAAATCAGGGGACATGAGGACCAGTGGGAGGCCCAAACTTCACCTGTACATTCCTAAACCTGACTTGTACCCCACATTTTTAATATAAAATGAAGAGAAAAAAAATATGTGCAGTTGACTGTTTCAGTTACAATTCAATAAATCTACTTCAAAAATAAGGAACTAGTCTTGCAGTTAGCATTTTCACGTAGAATCTCTGATTTTCAAGAGCAAATTTCCGATGTGCAACGGGAAATACTTATATTGGAAGACAGAACTATTAACTTTCCCACACATATTGACTCACTGGTCTTAGGCTTTAGAGGAGATGCTGGGATGAAGTTCTGTGCTATCATGGGGAATGCTCACTTGGTTCCTAAAAGCATTGGAATCAGCCCCTAATGAAGCTGGGTGTAAGTGAGGACTCCAAAATAATTTTGAGTTCCAGATTCTGGAGATACCTAGATGGGCTCTGATCTCTGGTAGGTAAAGGTTTTTGCTTGCCAAACACATTTGGAGGACTGCCCTTAACAAACCTGCGGACAGCAGAGAACACTTGCTGGCTGCCAGCACGGGGACCTTTGCAAGCCCTGATTCCAAGGTCTGCAATCCCTGCGGGCACCTGGACAAGATACCAGAGAAGTCTAAGGGCTCCTTGTAGCCCAGGTTCTAAACAAGCATCTGCACCAGCCGAAACTGTAGTCTTTTACTTCTCCATCTCCTTACAGCCCCTTTGGGCTCCCTTCCCCTCCATGCTCCTCGCCCATCTGGCTTCTCAGGTCTGTAGAGAGTCCGAGAAAACCAGCGCGAGTCTCAGGCCTCCTGGAGGAGGCCTTGGCCACGGGACACGTGTTCTTTCTGAACTGCGCCAGGAGCGGGCAGAGCCTGCAATGCGCGCAGACGCCTACCAGAAAGTGCCAGGCCTCCTGTGGACGCCTTAGGGGGTGAGCATCAGGCTCCTTGCTCTGCCCGCTCGGCCGGATGCACCTCCCTCTCCTGCAGGCGAGAGGAGTCTGACCCAAGGGCGTTTTCAGGGCCCATGTGAGCTGGCCTAAGGCATTCTTTAAGAGCATCTCTGGACACCGGGACGGATCTGAAGGGGCCAATCCAAGATCCTCCCTTCCAGCAGCGCCTCTCGCAGCTCCAAGCTCTGAGGGAGGGAGGAAAAGAAGGGGAGATGGAGGAAAAGGAAGCAGGAGGAAGGAAAAGAAGAAAAGGCTAAGGAAGGGGACAGGAGAACGAGAAACGAAGCCATAAGACTTTCAGAGACTCCTTCTGGGGTAGCCAGAAGCTACCTGGGGCTCCCCAATGCATTCTATCCTTACATAAGGGCTTTTAAATTTTGAATCACCTGGGGAATTTTAAAAAATTCTGATGTCCAGAACATTGGGAACTTCTCACTGATCAAAGCAAGTCACAGTGGCCTTGTCCACCTTCAAATGCACAGAGAGAAACATAAATCTTACTGTGGACAGCACTAAAAACACAGCCCAAGAGAAACTGGAAATTAGAAGAAACCCATTACCAAAGGTGATGACCCGATGGTTTTTGTAATTTGAATTGCAGTCTTTAAAGAATAGCTCACTACAAAGCTGAGTTTTTATATATTTATAAAGTTAGCATCAACTTAAAATAACATTTTATGAGAATTATACAACAAAATATACTATAATGAACCTCAGTTATGAAGCTAGATGTAAAATTGCAATTAATTTATTAGAAAACTGTATCAAGAAATGAACTAAAAGAATAATAACAGCAAACTCTTTAGATAGTGTCTACCATGTGTCAGGAACTGTTCTAAATGCTTTACAATATATTTTTTTCTTTTCTTTTTTTTTTGAGTTGGAGTCTCCCTCTGTCGCCCAGACTGGAGTGCAGTGGCTGCTCCCGGCCACCGCAGCCTCGACCTGCGGGGCTCCAGTGATCCTTCCACCTCAGCCTTCCAAGTAGCTGGAATTACAGGCACGCGCTACCATGCCTGGCTAATTTTTTGATTTACTGTAGAGATGAGGTCTCGCCAAGTTGCCCAGGCGGGTCTCGAACCCGTGGGCTCAGGCAATCCTCTCACCTCAGCCTCCCAAGGCACGGGATTACAGGCTGAGCCACTAAGCCTGGCTAGTGCTTTACAATATTATCTAATCTTCACAAAAATCCATTATTTAGATATATTATTATTATTATTCCCATTTTACAGATAGAGAAGAAATAAACTATAGTGTACTCCTTGCTTCAGAGCTGAGATGCGTAGATACAGTGAAGGAGTATGGAGAACAGCAACTCAGTGGTGGGGAGTGCTTTCTGCATATAAAAAAAAAGAGACCTGTACACGTATGTTTATTGCAGCTCTATTCACAATAGCAAAAACATGTAACCAACCATGCTGCCCATTGAACCAGGACTAGATTAATGAAAAATGTGGTACATATACACATTTTATTTTGAAATATTATGCTGCCACAAAGAAAGACAAACTTATGAACTTTGCAGCTACTTGGATGGATTTAGAGTCTATAACATTCAGTGATCTATCACAGAAACAAAGAACTGAGTACCACATGTTCTCACTCATAAGTGGACCCTGAACATTTACCATAATACTATAAGGAAGGGATTGGCAGTAGTGGAATACTGCCAGGGGGAGGGGAGACACAACATCTAGGGTACCTGATCTCAAACCAGGTGACATGGGGACCAAAGGGAGGCCCAAACTTTACCTGTATGATGACCACTTGTATACCTAATCCTGAATTGTACCCCACATCTTTAAAATAGCATTTAAAACACACAACACACGTGCATGCATACACACACACACACACACACACACACACACACACACACACACACACAGGTTGGATTGAAGGGTGAAGGAAGCCTAGTTTATGGCAGGGTAAGAGAACTCCTAAAGAGAGCTATGGTAAGCAGAATAATAGCCTCCCAAAGACGTCCTAGTACTAATGCTTGGAACCAATGAATATGTAAGGTTACTAGGCAAAGGGGTATTAAAGTTGCTTATCAGCTAACATTGAGATGGAGGAGATTATTTTGGATTATCTGGATGGGTCCAATGTCATCACAAAAGTCTTTGTAAGTGAAGGAAGGAGGCAGAGAAAAGAAGCAGAGAGATGGCTGAGTGAGAAGGACTTGGTCTGATGCTCTTGACTTTGAAAATGGAGGAAAGAGTCATGAATCAAAGAATGCTCATGGCCCCCGAAAGCCATAAAAGGCAATGAAACAGATCTTTCTAGAGCTCCCCGCAAAGGAAATGCAGCTCAGAACTATATTCATCTATTATTTCCTTTTCTCTCTCTCTCTCTCTTTGTTAAAAGCTTCTCTCTCTCTCTCTGAGAAATTTGAAAAATATAGAAAACTGGAAGTAGAAAATAATTATCCATGTATCCATCACTCAGAAACAATGACTCTTAACATTTTTACCTGTTTTTCTAGTCCTATTATTGATGTCCATCTTCTTTCAAAATATTACTAGTAATAAAAATAACTGATACCAATTGGGTCCCCTTTGACTGCCATCCTCATTTCATTTTTTAAACTCATTTCTCAGAAGCTAACTCTATTGAGGGCTAGTAGGTGTCTTTTCACTCTACTTTAGTACTATAATGCCTTGCTATTCATAATGTTGACCCCAGGCCGGCAGCACTGCCATCATCTGGGACTTGTTAGAAAGCAGAATTTCAAATCCCACCCAGACCTGCTGAATCAGAGTCTGCAGTTTAACAAGATCCCCAGGTGATTTGTATGCATGTTATGAGAAGCTTTGTATTATCATATATATAGGTATCCATAAATAATATATTCTATTATTATGTGTGTTATTTAAAGTTTATATATAGTCTCATACTGTATATATCTACAGCTAGCCTTTTTTTTCTCAGCAATTTGTTTTCAAGACCTAACAATGCTAATACATCTAGTATAATCCTTTTTAACTTGGTGAAGAAAATTCCCATTTGTGTTGCTGATAATGAGATCTGTTATTAAATGAATATGTTAGCACCTTTGATTTACTGCAATCAGGTACAAATAGGGATAGTCAGGGAGACTTAATATTCCCTACTTTAAAAAGTAATGTGCCTACTAATTTCACATCACAGTCACTGGGAGAATGTACTTCCCAAAGAAGAGCAATTACTGTTTATCACTGTAAAACTAATTGTTACATACCCAGAAAAAAATAATGTTTATAAAGTCTAGATGTCTCAGAGTCAATGGAAATGTTCAAAGCAAATTAAACTAGAAAGGATACTTTTACATTAACAGGGCTAATGTACAGCAGTTGTCCCGAGCCTTTTTGGTGTTAGGGACCAGTTTCATGGAAGACAATTTTTCCACAGACCCGGGTGGAGGAAATAGTTTCAGGATGATTCAAGCACATAACATTTATTGTGTACTTTACTTCTATTATTACTACATTGTAAGGTATAATGAAATAATTATACAACTTACCATTAAAAAAAGAGTTGCAGACAGAAGTAGAAAAAAAAATAATGGGTCAGCCACGCATGGGCTAAAATAAGTGTCAGATTCTGACTTAAAGCCTGCCACCAGATGCAGCTGTACGATTGAAGTATATCAACTCACTTGCCACTTATTGATAGGGCTTTGATATTAGTCTGCAAGTAATTGATTTATTATGGTCTCTGTGCAGTCAAACCTCAGTGCTAATGTTAATCTGTATCTGTAGCTGCTCCCCAGTGCTAATATCACCGCCTCAGCTCCACCTCAGATAATGAGGCATTATTTAGATTCTCATAAGGAGCATGCAGCATATACCCCTTACATGTGCAGTTCACAGTAGAGTTCATGCTCCTATGAGAATCTAATGCCCCCATGATCTGACAGAAGGCAGAGCTCGGACATTAATGTGAGAGATGGCGAGTGGCTATAAATACAGATGAAGCTTTGCTCACTGGCCACTCACTTCCTGCTGTGTGGCCTGGTTCCTAACCCACGGCCTGGAGGCTGGGGACCTCTGATATGAAGGGGCATTCACCCCAACTTGGATTGAGATTCATATTCTTTTGTTTTGTTTTGAGTTGGAGTCTCATTCTGTCACCCAGGCTGGAATGCAGTGGCATGATCATGGTTACCACAGACTTGATCTACTGGGCTTAGGCAATCCTTCTGATTCAGCCTTCCAAGTAGCTGGGACTACAGGTACATGCCACCATGCCTGGATAATTTTTTGATTTTTTTGTAGAGACGAGATCTCACCATGTTGCCCAGACTGGTCTCGAACTCTTGGACTCAGGTTATCATCCAGCTTCGGCCTCCCAAAGTGCTGGGAATATAGGCATGAGCCACTGCACCTGGCCCATGTTCTTAATATCTTTAGGAAACTAACCAGCAAACACTCTAAACTTTGATCTTTTGTGTGTGTGTGTTTAATTTAATTTAATTTTAATTTTAAAGATGTGGGGGTACAATTCAGCTTTGATCTTTATAAGACATCAATTGCTCCATACTATAGAACCCTTCTACTGACCAATATCTTCATTAACAAAGGCAATATTGGCTTTATTACAATTTTTATTAGCAAAACTAGCTCAAAGTACCTGACATATGGTAGAGACTTACTAGTTGAGGCAGTTGACAACTTAAAATATGTGGCCAACTTACTGGAAAGAAGGTAGGTGTTGGGTATCAAGAAGCCTGGAAATCTGGTACCTCTAATTATGTGGTGGCAAAATGTTGGCCAAGCAGTGTCTTGCTATACCTTCGAAAACAGAGACTGGAGCTTGGGAAATAGACAGAAAAGATTCAGGGTATTATAATATTGGTATTGTGTTGGCAGCTTCTTACTACTTTCTGTAAAACTTACAAGAGGGAAGTAGTCAGACTAGAATCAAGTCTGACTGCAAATAGAGAGGGCATTACTAAAAGAGGCCCTCTCTGACCAGAGTCTCACTCTTAGTTGAATAAAGGTCACTGACTCTGTGCCCCAAAGTAAAGAATTCGTAAGTGGTGGCTGTGAAGTAGAAGTCTAGGCTCAGGAGGAGAGATAACACATGCCATGGAAGGTTGTGAGCCTACTGGCAAAGAAGGGATGAAAGATCTACCTCACCCAAATTCGTTGTTTTAGATGGCCTCTAAGTAGCCACCATTAAATTAAAGGAAGAGGATGCAGTGGGCAGAGCCTAGAGGCCAATAAAAAATTCCACAGTTTTCAGACTTAAATCTATGTCTAGATAAGATCTGGGGAATGTGGTTATCTGTACATATAGAAGTCAAGAAGCAAATACACCAGAAGATCATTAAATTTTTGAGGAATCTGTATTGCCAGAAGAATTTTGGGCCTGGCCTATAACAAAAGCATGTGATTCTTTAATTCTCAAAATAATCTCTCCAAACCTGCAGAAGCAGAAAATGAGTAGCGGCCAAGGAGGATAATGGACAAGAAAGAAAATCCCAGAGCCAGGCACCACAGAATACAAAGTAGACATAAGACCCCCAGAGTCTTTTCTCTTACTGTTTGTAACTCAGTTTTAACCATGCAGATGATGGCAATATCCTAGTAGCACCTAGAAAGAACTGGGTTCTGAATGACTACAAGGAACAGAGTTGCCAGCAACTTGAAACATTGTTCATAGGGGAGAGAAGTTATTCTATTTTCATTAAAGCATTCTGGATTATGATTGAGTCTCTTTTTAATAGCAACCTGGCTAGATAAACAAATGAAATAACCCAAACTGGAATATTTATTCTTCCCTGCTAAAACTTCTCCTCCAGTAGACCGGAGAAAATGGCAGTTCTGTCCTTTTGCTGAGGTCAAAGTCCTTGGAGGCATTGTGTGTTTTAGCTCCTACCAGGCGCACGATATCTAACCAGGTATTGCGTTTGTGATATTGCTTGGTGCTTCCCAGAATTCCAGGCTGCACGTGCCTGAAGTGGGCCTGTGTACTTGTCCTAAAAATGCGAATACTCTTCAATACAAGACCACGAAGACATACCTGTGGTTGAACAGCATGGGTTTACTATTGTAGCTAGGAAGGACACTCACAATGTGTCCATGGGCATCTTAGTTAGAGTGTTACCAGAGAATTTGGCAAAAAAAAATCTCCTGAGGAAACTCCAGATTTATTGCTGCCAGCAAGGGGGCAGTTTATGATTGTCTACCTCAGTAATGGTATTAATAGGGAGTAAAGACAAGTATGAAGACAAAGCTGTAATTAGTAAAGAAGTAGATATCACTCATTTTAGCCAAGAGAGAGACATGTTTATGGATTGCACAATGGTCTTATTTTTATGACTTCAGAGTGACTTTGTCTAATGTTGGTGTTTGATGAGATTGTTTATATCCAACAGAACAATCTGGCTTAGCTGTGAGCATCATCAGCCCAGCTTGTGATGGCTTTGAAACCTAGTTCTGAGAGTCCAGGATATCAGGGGTTACTTTTAATTTTTTTATCAAATGGGTAACAGTGCCTTGTCACATGCCAGATTGTTCATAGGGGAGAAAATTAATTATATTTTCATTAAACCATTCTGGATTATGATTGGGTCTCTTTTTAATAGCAGCCTGGCTAGATAGACCAATGGAATAGGCAAAACCGAATATTTACCCTTCCCTGCTAAACATTCTCCTCCAGCTGGAGAAAATGGCTTCTCTTTGAGACTCCAGGTAAGGGAGAGGAGCTGTTTCTAACTCATTCTGTCAACCTCTGTTCCTCAGAGGTGTGCATCTTCAGCCTGCACTCCTGTCTGGCCTTTGTAACTCTTGCTTCTAAACTTACATTGACTCAGGGTGATTCAGAGCTGTCCTCAGAACCCAGAAAATGACTCTGCTTTGCTCGATTTACCTTCACTATTCCCATCTGTTTTTTGTTTTCTTTTTTCTTTCCGTGGAAAGGGATTGCCTTTCTCTGATCTAAGGAAATCGTCTCCTTGCTTTTGGGTACTCTAAATACATCGTGCCTCACTTATACAAAATACTTGTAGTTGAAGGTGTAGGTCTCAGTGTGAGCTCAAGCTACCAGCCTGAACTGGTCATAGCTGAGGGTCTTTCTGTACCTCCTTCTAGGCTTACATGTGGCACTACCTGACCTTCTCTCATCATCTTTGTGGTCCTTGGTTGTTGTCAATAATTTTCTAAGCATTCTCAAGGATATTCTAGGTAATGAACTTCTGGGTATCGTCTATTCTGTCTCAAAAGTGTCAACATTATAAAATGAGAGATCCGGCATGACTGGTTGACTTTCTTTGCCATATTTCAGCTTATCAGACTTGATTCAGAAGTAATAACCTGACCCTAATTTACTCTTCTGATCTTGGAGCAGAGCAAGATATAGGGGTTCCAAATACCTAGAAAACCTTTTTTTCTCATTAACCTTTATGGTCATAATGACCGAGCCATTATTTTTTGCAGGATAATCCCCTACCCACAACTGACTCTGTCCTATGTATAACTTTTACACTATCTTTATCTGCTGGCGCTGGGAAAGAGTCATTAGTGGGGAAGAATCTTTAATTTTCCTCTTCCCAAAACCCGTTAGCTCCCCAAAGTAGAAATTAATAACATTTAGACCTCTTGATGCTTCCTAACAGCTCCAAGTACAGATCGCCAAAGATAGGGGTTGCTTGCATTTAATGGAATCTCACTTAATATGTTCATAGTAGTTAACTGTGGTGGTTAAAGGAGGTTTTTCAAGGACCCTGAGCCATCTCTTAGAATGGATAGTATAGAGAAGCTGAGATATGGGTCATGTCCTGAATCATCTCAAGCTGGTATCCACCTCAGCAGCATCTACCTGTCAATGCACACATTCAAAAAGAGATTATGAGGATGAAGAAATTGCAGGGCAAGTCCTACATTCTTGTGGTATGTATAATAGTCTTGTCAGGTCACTAAGTAATAGGTAAATCAAAGGGCAGGAAGCACTCATAGGGACTTGGCAGAGAAGATAGTATCCTGAAACTCAGAGAAGATTCTGAGAAGATAGAAGGGGATTATGGGTACAAGGCCAAGGAAGGCCCCTCATTTTCTTGCTGTCAGCCTCACATTTCTCACAGACACGAAGACAAATCACATGACTGCAGGGTTAGTCATTTATTGACCATGTGGGGAACGGTTCCCCTGGGTATGGCAAAGAGAGTCAGAAATCCAGAAAACTTCAGATTCTTGGTGAGTTGATGCATCTCCTTAGGCAATCAGGGAAGATTCTGAAGATGCAGGGATGTGTGACTGTATGGAAATCAGATTATAGAACTTGTCACACGAGGACATGGGGACCAGGAAGGGAAGATGCTGGAGCCCAGGTCAGGAAATATTCACTCAGCTCTAAAAAACAGGGAAGAAGGGGGAACACAGAAAGTTATTAAGCATTCCCTGGATCAAACGAAGGATGAAGACAAATTTGACTAGAGAGAAAAATGGTGAAGAAATAGATCTCATGCTGTATTCTAACCTATATTATTTACCAGGATAGGTGAGGAAAGGCATTGAGTAAATGACTTTTGCTTTCATCCTAAAGGCCCCCCAGTTGAATCTATGAAAAAGAGAAGGGAAACAATAAAGGATCCTAGGTTTGTTTCTGTCACTTTTGGCATTAGAAGTTTTGAAGAATTTTGAATAATTAGAGAAATAATGGCAAACGCCATAGCTACCTCTTATTAAATGCTTACTTTATGAAAGTTGCTAAGATTTTCACATATGTTATCTGATTAAGGCCCCACAATAAATCTGAGGTAGGAAATAGATAAATAAACTTAGAATCTATTTCCCAGATTGGGGGGAAATGGGAAAGTCAGACAGTTCCATTCCCAGATTCGAAGTCAAGGATGTACAGAGGTCAAAGAAAGACATTTTTATTGTAACTCCCCTGGGAGACGGACCACTAACACTGAAACATATCTGAGTTGCATGCACCCTACTACTCTTTTTCCATTTCAAACTTTAAGTCTTAGTGATTTTCAGCATATCAATAGCTAAGCTCTTTTCCCAAGCGTTACATTCATACAGCAACTCTGTAAGATAGACATCACTCTTTCCTTTTTAATTGCTTAGATTATTTACTCAAAAGCTTGTGGTAAAACTGAGTTCTCTATTCAGGCCCTTCAACTCCAAATTTCAAGCTCTCCCCACAAGCTTCCTTATCAAATTATTTTATGGTAATCCTTGGGCGCAAACTTCTAATGCTTTTGGAAGGCAATGGACTCTGTCTCTACCAAGGTCAGAGTTCACCCACCTGGAGGCTTACTCCTTTCCCCCATCCTGGGCCTGGAGACAGTGATCTGTACAGGCAGAACAGAAGAAATTCAAATATCAACAGCAGTTTATTTTTCAAAGAGAAACCAGATGATTCTCCAAGTTAGGACAAAGGGGTCTGCTCTCAGGTATTTCCTTTCCTTGGATTACTCCCTTCTGTAACATGGGAATTTAGGAAGAAAAAGTCAGGTACTTCAACTTACCAACTTTGGTTAAGTCAATTATGTTTTCCTTAGTAATTCCATGTTTTTGGCAATATTTCACAAACTTTTCCTTGATTTCTGGGCTTATACCTTTTTTTCGGCCTGTGGAAAGAGTGACAGTAACTGCCATGTCCTGTGTATTGCTCATAGAGGCAAAAGAGGGGAACGGACTCTAGATGGATGGGGAAATGGATGGCACCAACTGGATGCTCAGACAGAAGTCCTAGGGGGTGATATATATCAAGTAGGATATTTTTCAAGTACAATGAGAAATCATAATCTTCCTATCACCAAGGCTAGGGGATTACCAGAGGAAAGCATCTGTCTTCATAGGGGGAGAGATGGTCCAAGATGAGATTGGGAAAACAACTTCGTATCCCTTCCCTCCCCACCCCAAGGTAAATGTCAGCATGAAAATACGCTACCAGAGAGTTCCATAATTTGGAATGTTTCACCATTTTTGGTATTCTTGACATAAAACATTATATACGTAGAATAGTTCATTTCAAGTATACTAACTACATTGTGTCCATCATCTGTAGAGAAAACAGAACACAGCTTAGAACTTCTTTGGTCCATAGGAAGCAGTTGAAACCTTTTATCTATTCTTTCCCACAAAACAAACTCAAGTGAACATCCTGGAAGAGACAGAGAGAGAAGATATTTGATGCCTTCCATTTTATCTCCTTGAATTTCATGAGGCAACTTCTAAGAAAAGGGTAGATTGACCACAAGGGGCGGAAAAATTTAGCCACAGCAGCAATTCCCCCTGGGACTGACACACCTCCCTCAGCATCTCTGTCAGTGATGTGTCTATGTTCTCTCTACAAGCCCTCCCAGCATTACATACCTGATGCTACATCCTGAGCAATGTGCTGTAGCTATGACCACTAGGCATCAGAACAACAAGAGGGATGCAGAAGCCATCCAGCTAATTTACTTTTCCTTTTCTGCCAATTCACTTCTGTTGCAGGAGGTATATATGACCAAATCACCTTCTTTATTGAATGGTATTATGTGCCAGGCATTGGCGTTTACACACAAGGTTCTCCCAACTTCAAAATAGTGACTCTTTGATGCCCCATTTTACTCCCTAAATAAGCATTGACTAGGAATTGATCTAGATCCTGACGATATAGGGCTTAGTAAATTCCTTGCAGTTGTAAGTAGAATTTAGAAAGACTTTTTTTGTGTACTAACAGTCAACAGTGCATAAATTTTTATCTTCTGTCTGATCACAAACCAAATACATTTCAGTACACTCTCCATTTTTGCTGCAAAACAAAGTGAATTGATACCTATAACTTGAGTTTCTGATTCCAATTAACTTTTGAACAATTTTTTTGTCCAATTGCCAAAGCCTTTGAAAATTTACATTATTTCACTTGATTTGATACTTTAAGAATGACTTAAATAGCTACTCCTATCACTATTACTACTACCACTAGTCCTACTGTTACTGTTATGCAACTACTTGTCTAAATCCTTGAACAAGGACAGATCCTTGTCTTGATCCTCCATGCCAGCCTCTCAAATAAATGCTTTGCAAATGTCACTTGACTTGGTCCTCACCAAAAAAAAAAAAAAAGAGGAAGAATTATCATCATCCCCTTTATCCATGAAAACATTGGAGTGAGCCAGGCCTAGTGGCTCAAGCCTGTAATCCCAGCACTTTAGAAGGCCAAGGTAAGAAGATTGCCTGAGTCCAGGGGTTCGAGACCAGCCCGTGCAACTTGGTGAACCCTCATCTCTATGTTAAATCAAAAAATTAGCATGGCTTGTGGTGCGTGCCTGTAGTTCCAGCTACTTGGAAGGTTGAGGCAGAAGGATCGCCTAAACCCAGCAGGTCGAGGCTGCAGTGGCTGGGAGTGTGCCACTGCACTCCAGCCTGGGCAACAGATTGAGACTCCAACTCAAAAATAAATAAATAAAGTAAAATAAAAATAGAAAACATTAGAGTGAAAAGAGATGACTATTCTTGGAAATACAACTAGTAAGATATAGATTCAAATTCAGGCTTTTGATTCCAAATTCTATGTTCTTAACCTATGTTATATTGTCACACTACTTATGACTCTGTTATCTTTCTATCTCCTATTTCCCCCACTCCCATTATATTTACTCCCATTACCAACTCTTATCTCTGAATCTTGATAATTCCCACATTCGTCAAGTCCAGGACCAGTGCCAACCCATTGGTGATTTTGGACACAGGCTCAGCATATGTGTGTACACAAGTTTGTATGTGTGTACTAGTGCAAGTGACTTAGCACTTGAAAACGCAAGCATGTGTGTCTTCAAGACCATACCTAGGCTTCCATTTCTCCTTTCCCAATAAAAAAGGCCACACTTACATTTTATGAAATTTGAAGGACAAAGAAGAGTTATCCAGGAAATCAATGTGTTCCATAAAAAGCCTCATGCTGCCATTTTCTTCTATCTTTTCCTTTCGTTCAGAAGCCAAGAGAATGGAATGCCAGTCTCCTGGAAACTGCAATAAATAAGTAAAATAATTGGGTAAAATAAGAGGAGAGGGGCTACCACATGGATATTTCTCTCCCTGAACTCTGGCCTGTGGGCCAGGACTCATAATGGTGATGTGATGATAGAATTAGAATTCAGGACATTTGACACCACACCTAGGGGTTCTTTCCACTGTCCCTCTAGGGAGTCTAAAGGTCATCAATCATTATCATTTTTAATATGGCACAACTGCTTTTATCCAAAATCAGAAACCATTCCTTCTGTTTATTATTTAAGAAACTCCTGCCTCATAGTAGGACCCACCTGGCTTCGGAATCCTGCAAACCACCCCCCAAAGTCAGATGTCATTACTCTGCATGACTCTACCTGTGACAGATCGAAGTTGCTTGTCACAACAGCATTGTTTTCATCCTTGTGGGCACAGACTAGGGTCAGTGCCAGACACAGCAACAGCAGCTTCATCTTGGTAGGGGGTAGCACTGCTTTCTCCACAGTCTTCAGGAATGAGTCTTTCTCTAGCAGCGGCTCCACTCCCCAGCTCCTCTGTCTTTATATCCATTCTGGGTCCAGTTTCATCCATGGTGCACTGGCTTTCCCCTCCCCCTCCATGAAATGGTCTTTCATGCACTAGTGTGAAGCCAAGGATTATTCCTGCCCTTTGAAAACTTGGCAATCCCATCTCTTTTTTAGATCTAGCCAGTGACCTCATATTTCTAGGAACATATTTTCAAGAAAAATAGCAGATGCTCTAAAGGACTGCCATTTGGAAACAGTTTAACTGTGGATCTGGTTTAAATCAGAAAGCCAACTGTATTTGGCAAGAATGAGTATAACTGGAGAATAGAATGTACAAAAATGTCCATTCCATCTCTCACACATTGTGTGGAATTAGGTGAGTTACTCAATTTTTATGAACCCCAGAATAAACTCTCTCTGCCAAAGATGACAGTACCTATCACAAAGCATTAAAATAGGGTCAAATAAAATAAAGGGTTTAAAGTATGGTGTCTGATACTCAGTCCATTTTCATTTCTTTTCCTTATTTAGGAAATTTCCTTATTAAGGAATTAAGGAATATCTCCTTATTGTCTGAACCCAACCACACATCAGTCTTCCCTCTTCCCACAACAAATGAACAAGCCTTTAATTACTATTTCTAAGTCTATACATGGGCCCATAAGAGAAAATAAGAAGTAAAGGGTATCATCCTTTCTTCCGAAGAACCTTCAATGGAGCTGGGGAAATGCTTCATATACTTTGTCAAAACTTAATTCTATAACACATGAAATGACCCAGCTGAGTGGAACCAAGTATAGACTATAATAAAGGGGATGATGCTGGGGAGGAGTCATCTTGAAGAAATTATGCAAACCTGGGCTTCATTCCTATGTCTGTCATTTTGAAGCCATGAGGACAGATTTTTAACCTCTCTGGGCCTTAGTTTCCATTTAATGGGGATCACCATACCTACCTAATAGATAGTTGTAGGGATGATGTATATAAAACCCTTAGTAGATTGTCTAGCACACATTGAGCAGGTGAGGACAGAGAATGCTTCCTGGGTCAGGTCGGACTTGTGGTAGGTGTTGAAAGTTAGGGAGCATATGGAGATTGGAGAGCATGTGGGAACAGCATTCTAGGTGAGAAGAATATGGTGAGATCGGATTCTGTGTTTCCAGTTGGGGTTCTTTAAAGTTATGGCTCATTTTTGCTTTTTGCTAATGGGCCCCTTCTGCATCCCCAAAACCAGAAAGAGGCTTGTGTCATAGGAAGAGCTGGGCACAAGGCAATGAAGCTAGGAACTGTGACATTCTGTCTGTGACCTGCTTAAAAAGTCATCCTAGCACTCTGTGTGATCTTTCCTGGTTTATGTTCAACTGATATTCAGTCACTGGTGTTTTGAAGCCTATGTGATTTCACTTCACCATCATAGGTGGCTGTGGGTTTTCCAGGCCCTAAGACAGAAGAACATAGCTTGACAAATGGTGGAAAGTCTGTGTATTTTATTCCCTCCATTGATTCTCTTCATGAGATAATGACTGCCTGCAAGTCACCAGGTTTGCAAAAAAACCTCACTCTTCCTGGGTCCTGATGCTGAAGGGAGAGTCAGCTCCCACTGCTGCATTCATCATCTCTATCCCATCCCATTGCCACTCCTAGTTCTGCACTCTTAGAGTAGAAAGAAAGAAAGAAAGAAAGAAAGAAAGAAAGAAAGAAAGAAAGAAAGAAAGAAAGAAAGAAGGAAGGAAGGAAGGAAGGAAGGAAGGAAGGAAGGAAGGAAGGAAGGAAGGAAGGAAGGAAGGAAGGAAGGAAGGAAAGAGAGTCATTCCAAGGTTGAGATGCCCAGGTACCCAAAAACCCAACAATCTTTTAAGAAAATGACATTGACAGCTGCACCCAAACTGCTATGCTAACAGTCTGCTTCTGTCTTTATTCCCTATGAGAAGCTAAAGTCCCTTCTGAAAGTAAGACATCTTTCTTGTTCAACTTTGTACCTGGCATAGCACCTGACAGAGAGTACCACTTTTGGAATGTTTGTACACCAACTCCTATCTTAAAAGCACTAGGGATTGTTGATATTAGAAGGAATCTTTGTCAATAGGAATTTACAAAAGTATCTTTTGTGTAGTGACACCCTAATTTATATTATTGGGCCACAGGAGTAGAGGGGGAGTATAGGACTGAAATCTATGATCTTACCTACTAAAACCTGAGTTGACAATTCCCCTCGCTGGTTACTCAATTCTACTTCAAATCTACCACGTTTCGGTGGTTGACTTAAATGTTGCCAGGATAGCCTGTAGACACTGAAACAGCAAGGTCAAGACTGCAGAAATACCCAACATGTGTTATGCTATCCAGCTAGGCAATTGGTGAAAGAAAACCTAGATAAAACCAAAGCTGAACTAATATAAACATATCAAATCAATAAAGTGTATGCCTTGCTTTACAATAAGGTTTATTTAAATAATACTCTAGTGTTTCATTTAAATACTTGTGTAGGAATTATGGATTCATAATCTGAAAATACTCTCACAAGTTCTAGATGATCAATAAATATTACAGTCAAATGAACTATAGACTTCCATATTGGGGAGGTTTGGAAGAGGTAGAGAGATGGGAAAGGATGACAAAAAAAGAAAGAAAAAAAAACCCAATGATGTTAGTATCTTCCAGGCTAGAGTGAAGGTATGTGAAACAAAGATTTAATTTATAGAGGTTCACTTGGTCACCCATCTGTAGGGAATACATATATTATATAAGTAAGACACAGGATATAGCATTTGACTCTAGAGCAATTTTGTCTGTGGTGTAGCAATTTACTTTAGGAAATTATACTATTAAATGATTTTTTAAAAGATAATGATTCGACTTATTTCAACTATCATTATCAAATGCCTACTCTGTGCTAGGCCTGCACCAGGCAGGTACTTTGAGGACTAAAGAGATAAACCAGAAGGGGCCTGTGCTCTCAAGAAACTCCTGACCAGTGTGGAAATGATTTGAAAACAATCTAACTGCAAGGTTAAAAGTGGGGAAAAAATGTATAGGAAAAAAGATGAGCCAAGAGTAATGAAGAAGAGGAACAAGAGGAGGAGGAAAAAAAAAAAAAAAAAGAAAATGTGATATGGTCTAATTAAAAACTGACCTCCTAATTCCAGGTACAGTGCCAGAAGATTTATTTCCCTCCAGATGAGCAGAGCTTTACCCAAGAAACACAAATTCACAAGGTAAGGCTGGAACACAGTGAGCTTTATTGGACCCTGGTGCCCCCCTGATCCAGTAGAGAGGGAAATGAAAGGTCTCTGAGGAGTAAATATTCTGTGATTTCTAGGAGGGAGAAGAGAGTTAGAGTTATGTTGTTCTGCCAGCCTGTGGGCCCCAGGGAGCTTGCTCCTTCCTTTCTGCCAGGCGAGGAACAATGCTGATGAGTGAGTCTTGGTCAGTACAACAGTAGCAGATGGACCAAGTGTATATCTGCTTGTCTGTTACCACCCTGGAAAGGCACCCTTCAGATCTTCTCTTTTTTGAGACCAAATGAGGATGGTCCTGCCTCCTGTAAAGAGTCATTCCATGAATTCCACAATGTATACCTCCTATATCAAAGCATCAAGTTGTCCCCATAAATACATACTTGTCAGTCAAAAATCTTTTTAAAAAATTACAAAAAAGAGAGAGAGAGAGAAGAAAGGAAGGAAGGAAGGAAGGAAGGAAGGAAGGAAGGAAGGAAGGAAGGAAGGAAGGAAGGAAGGAAGGAAGGGTCATTCCAAGGCTGAGATGCCCAGGCCCCAAAAAACCCACCAATCTTTTAAGAAAATGACATTGACAGCTGCATCCAAACTGCTATACTAACAGTCAAGTTGCAACAGCTAGTCTTATATCTAAGGCCTTTAGATTTCAACAAACCTAGAAACAATCTGGTAGTAAAATAAAGAGGGTCTTGTCCAAAGTCATGTTTGCTCAAGAAGCTCCAAGCATAGAATTGTGCCAGAACCCACTTACTGTGACAGATGGTTATAATGGAGATGTGTTTTTGCAGCAGTACAAATTTCATCTGTCCTGGTGCCAGATATATAAAAATAATATTTTGTTGCTGGAAATAAAGTAAGAACTCAGTAAGTGTTAGGTAAGAGCTTTACAAATATTATTTTATTTAATCCTCATAACTGGTGTACAGTGGTTTGAACTAAGACTCAGATAGGGCAAGTAATCTTGTCAAGGTCCCACAGTCAGTAAATAGGAGAGTCCATACGTGAACCCAAGACTGATCCCAGAGCCCCTATTCTTTTTTTTTTTATTTTAAAGATGTGGGGTACAATTCAGGATTAGGTATACAAATATTCATCATGCACTGTTGATAAAGTATGCACCCCCACTTCTGGCAATTTCCCACTCCTGCCAATCCCTTTCTTATAGTATTATGATAATTATTCAAGGTCCACTTATGAGTGAGAACATGTGGTACTCAGTTCAGACCCTAAGTCCATCCAAGTTACTGTGAAGTTTGTAATTTTGCCCTTATTTATGGTTGTGTAATATTCCATCATGTATATATACCACATTTTAAAAATCCAATCCTCTTTAGATGGGCAGTACAGTTGGTTCTATGTTTTGGCTATTGGAATAATGCTGCAATAAGCATGTGTGTGCAGGTATCTTTTTCATAGAGTGATTTGAGTTTCTCTAGGTATATTCCCAGCAGGGAGATTGCGGGGTCGCATGAAAGGACAATTTTTAGATCTTTTAGGAATCGCCACACTGTTTTCCACAGAGGTTGTACTAGTTTACTGTCCCATCAGCAGTACAGAAGTGTTCCCTTTTCTCCACATCCTCTCCAGCATCTGTTGTTTTCTGAGTTATTGGTGATGACCATCCTGACTGGAGTTAGGTGGTATCTCAGTGTGGTTTTAATTTGCATTTCTTTTACGATTGAGCATTTTTCCATGTATCTGTTGGCTTCTCAAAAGAAGACATATGAGCAGTCATATCTTTTGTCCACTTTGTAATGGGGCTGTTTGTTTTTTTCTTCTCAGCACTTTTGAGTTCCTTGTAGATCCTAGATGACAGGACTTTGTCAGATATACAGTTGGCAAATATTTTTTCTCAGTCTGTGGAGCCCCTACTCTTATTGACTCCATTACATAGGTCAAGGCTTGATGTTTCTCACATGAAGAGCAGCTGGTTGAATAGAAAAAACTGGAGTAAGTAATGCTGTAGACCTTCAGAAGTGTCTGCCCAGTAGTTTCTACTGAAGAAACTGTATGCAGATTTCTTAAAAATGTACTATGAGTGTAGCCACAAGAGTTTGATCAAGTGAAGTGTGAGTGACAATTCCCCTCTGGCCAACAAGTATTTGATGGATGAATGGACTGATGGATGATTTGGGGAGTATTGCTCTTCTGATAAGGAATTAGAAGATGTTTTCATGGTAAAAGCAAGAACCTATTCCCTTCCATTCAAGCTAAGTACTTGGTCACCAATTACATTATGATTCCCCCACCCTACACTCAATAGAGGTCATTTTATGAGTGACCCAAGGGAAGGGTGACAGTCTGCCAGGTAGTTGAGAAACGGCTGGCCCAAGTAAGTTGAGAAATAACTGACTTAGTGTGTGAGTAAGGGGTTTATGGAACCCATATATGACCAGATGACAGTTCATTTATAACCAAGTATTTGATAGAAACTAGTTGGCTGACTAGAAATGAATTTAGTGACCTTGTCCTGAGTCACACTTACTGTGACAAATCATTCATTGAGAAAGTCAATGGGAACATTCAAGTCATGTTACACAATACCAAGGCATATTCAGTGCCAAGAAGAATAACAAGAACCAAAGACTTTTTGATTAATGTGCCAGAGTGGAAGTATTTCTTTGTCCTCCAGCATCCAGGGCAATTATCCATTCTGCTAGTACCGGCTCAAAACCAGTTCTAAAATATCTTCTCCCTTTACCAATAGAAGGTTGCTTAGAGCTACCAACATTCCATCTGTGTCATCCTCCAAAAAACATATGCTGAGACAGACCTAGGAGTCCAAAAAGTTTACTGGGAAGTAATACTTGTGAAAGGAAAAAAGAGAAAGCAGAATTAGGGAAGGAGAGTTGCCAGACCACGATATAGATCTGACAAGGTCTCTGTTGGCCTAATGGGGATTTCTGGAGCATGTTAGAGGAGTCCTGTGTTAGTCAAAAATGGGTAAGTTCTTGAACCACAGTTTTGTTTTCTTTTAGAGTTGTGGGCTACAAGTGGGGATTTACAACATAAGTAGGTTGCATACTGGTGAAGTTTGGGTTTCTAGTTGGTCCTCTCTCCCCTTGACAGTGGACCAAGTACCCAGTGTGTAGCCACATACACCCCTCTCTCCCTTCTCCCTCCCTCCCCTAGCAGTGCCCACTCAGCATCTGCCAATCCTACTCTTCTGCTAGTGTGACTAGTGTTCAGGACCTGCTTATAAGTGAGAACATGCGGTATTCAGCACTTTGATTCTATGATCGTTCAATTAGTATAATAGTCTCCAGCTGCATCCAAGTTGATGAGAAGGCCATGGTTTTGTTGAACAATAGTTTTGCTCAGTCATTGGTTAGAGCACCCTGAGGAGATCAGTACCTCAGCTTAAGAGTCGAGGCAAATCTGAATGAGTTAATAGAGGCTGTTGGCTAACCACACTTCTCACAGCTGAGCAATGAGTTGTTTCTTTCTTTTCTTTTTGTGTTGGAGTCTCACTCTGTCACCCAGGCTGGAGTGCAGTGGCACGCTCATGGCCACCACAGCCTTGACCTGCTGAACTTAGGTGATCCTTCAGCCTCAGCCTTTCAAGTAGCTGGAACTACAGGTGTGCACCACCACACCTGGCTAATTTTTTGATTTATTGTAGAGATAAGGTCTCGCCAAGGTACCTAGGTTAGTCTCAAACCCATGGGCTCAGGCAATCCTCTCACCTTCACCTACCAAAATGCTGGGATTACAGGTGTGAGCCACTGCACCTGGTGAGTCCTTTCTTGAAAGAGGAGTCCAAGCAATACATCTTATGTCTAGCACACCATCCTAGTATTCAGAGTAGGTAGTTTTCTCACCAGACATCCAACATGGGGAAGAGGTGGAAGCAGAACTGCTTTCTCTCTTTAATAGTTTGAAATTTCTACCACAATATGAGGGTTCCTTGTATCACAGTGATTGCTGTCCCCAGATTCACTCATCAGCAATTAGCAAGTACCTTACTTACATGTGGCCCAGGTTTCCTAGAGCACCATATTGGCCTCTCTCAATAGCACATCACTTAGGACTGGTTTAGTCCAATGACTCTGACACCACCAACCCTGGGGATGGGGGAGAGAGTTTGGCATTGGGAAGAATAATCATAAGTCTTAGATCTCGGACTCTTGGAAAAAGGACCAAGAAGCTCCAAAGATAAAGAATATTCATGTTACCCTTTTTGGCACAGATTGGACTTCATTTTAAAAATGAGAAAATTTTGCTTCATATTATCAGTGTGAAGATTTGATGCAAAATATGTAAAAAAACTTAGGACACTGCTAGCACACAGTAAGTTTTCAGCTAGTGGAAGCTAATCATATTCTTTCATTGTGATCAGCTTATTTGTTCAACAAATTGCTATTACAGTCCTATGTCCAATACATTATTAGTCAAAATAGTTTCAATCTCTGGCCTTACTGAGTTTCTACAGTGTCTATTTTTAAAAAATATCTTCACATTCTATATCCTATAATGTCCAGAGCACGGCCTAAGGAAAAAAACCAAGCTAACTGCCTCTCTTCTAATTATAGCATCTCCAAAAACTCCCAAATTCCTTCTTATTTTCCTCATGCTGCAACCCCTCCTAAAAAGTCTTCCCTTCTCCGTCTGTTCAAATATGACCCTTTCTCCAATGCCCAGCTCAAGAATTTCTCTTCTTTGATTCTCTCAGCACTCACATTTCTCATCCTTTGTGTGATCTGTTAAATTAATTGAAATTTGGCCTGAAGCTACCTCTGTACTTTGAGTCTCTTCATAATGAACAGCAACCTAATTTAGTATGCAAACTAACTTAATGCCGAAATTGAAGTATACTTTTGTAACAGTTGAGTCTCAGCCAATCACAGCAACTGAGCTTCAGTCAATCACAAACAGCCAACTGATCAGACCATGTTCAAATAAGGCAAATGCCACGCTATAATTAATCAAGCTGTTTCTGTACCTCACAGATGTTTTCTGTCCATAAATAGTGCCTGTGTATGTTGAGGGAGGAGCTTGATAAAACCTCCTCTGGTTCTGAGGGCTGCCCAATTTGTAAATTACTTTTTGCTCAGTTAAACTCTGTTAAATTTAATTTGTCTAAAGTTTTTCTTTTAACAGTCTCCAAAGCACATAGAGCTTTACTTTCACACAACAGCCGCCAACCACTTATTGGCTCATGCTAGTATCAAAATATAATTCCCATAACTCATACAACCATATATGAGCATGTGTCCAAGATTTAATTAACTAATTATTGAAGGAACCAGAAGAATGACAGCTGGTTCAAAGGAGGACATGAGAAGCTGATGTAAATCAGTGAAAGAAAACAACTTCTGGAAATAAAATTGCTAAGTTAGATACAAAATGGTTAATGTCCTACAGGGTAATACAACCATAACTTTGTGGTTTTCTTCTTGATTGGACAGAAACCATTT
The DNA here is from genome assembly GCF_000164805.1 of Carlito syrichta. Lineage (NCBI taxonomy): Eukaryota > Metazoa > Chordata > Mammalia > Primates > Tarsiidae > Carlito > Carlito syrichta. The sequence goes on from NW_007251851.1 coordinate 414,052, forward strand.
CCATATCTACCAGACAAAAGTAATTTGCACTTTCTCAGTTTTTATTAATCTCTAATTTCACCTTGTCTGGCCCTTAAACAATAGTAAATAATAAGTTAAATACTGACACGTTTTCCAGTAGAGCCAAATGACCCTTGGAAGGCTTATTAGATAGTGCTCTGGTATGACTTTGAAAAGCCACACAGTCGGGCTCGGTGGCTCAGCCTGTAATCCCGCGCCTTTGGGAGGTTGAGGTGAGTGGATTGCCTGAGCCCACGGGTTTGAGACCCGCCTGGGCAGGCGAGACCTCATCTCTACAATAAATAAAAAAAAATTAGCCGGGCATGGTAGCGCGCGCCTGTAATTCCGGCTACTCGGAAGGCTGAGGCGGAAGGATCCCCAGAGCCCAGCAGGTCGAGGCTGCAGTGGCCGGGAGTGGCCACTGCACTCGAGTCTGGGGCAACAGAGTGAGACTCCAAATCAAAAAAAAAAAAAAAGAAAAAGAAAAGTCACACAAGCCATGTGTGGTGGCTGGGTATGACCAGAGTCATGGGAGGTGAAAGCATTCACCAAGACAGTTATGAATTAAGAAAAGTAGATTTATTAAAGGAAAGATATGTTGTGAAGGGCACAATGGACCAAACAGAGAGAGCCCTCTGCAAAGAAGCAGGTGCTAGAGGGCTGTTTTCTAAGAGGGGTCCAGTGTGGGCCACAGGGAAATTGGCTTTGAGGGTGGGCTATGAAAGGAAATTTCCAGAGGGGAAGGGAGGTGAGATTAACGGTGGTCAATATCTGTCTGGGGACGGGTGGGGGTGGGGGCATACCTCACCAACAAGGGTAACTGCACAATGCATATTTGTATACCTAACCTTTAACTGTACCACACAATTTTGAAATTAAAAATATGTATTTAAAAAAAAAAAAGAAAGGAAATTTCCGGAGGTTTGTGAAATGGCTGGTTGATGATGGCATTTTGTTTCTTTAAGATAAGGTTAGTTAACAGTAGCAGTTAATTAGCTCTTTGTTTATGGGGAACTAACAGCAAATGTTTTACAGCTACTAACCAGTTTTTATAACTTTTTGCTGCTATCAGTGTCTGTAATATCTGTAAGATTTCATCCTGTGATTTTCTTCTTCAATTTACCCAATTGCTGCTGGTCTTATATTCCTCCACCACACAATCATCTTTTTACCCTTTTGCAATTTTTTGTATAGTTAAAAAATACTATTTTCTATAATTGCACATAGATTGGAAAGGTAATTGTGAAAAGATAATTAATTTTGGATTCAGGAAAACTTGGGTTTAAATTCTGACTTCAATACTTAGCCTCTATATGCCTCAGTTTCCGCAAAAAACTGTTACAAAGATAACATGAAAAGGTCTAGAAAGTGCTAGAATGTTACCAATAATTATTAGTTTCTTTACACTTTTCTTCTCTTCTTTGGAAAATAGAGACCACGTCTTGTACTTGTTTCCCTGAGCTCTGTGTAACAGGTTTTCCATAAACCTGCTATTGTTTTGTATGTGTCTTGTTCATGATTTTGTATGTGTCTTGTTCATGAGGCCCTTTCTCTGGGCCTCATTTACCTCTTGATAAAATGAGAAGATACAGTGTTTCTTTTTTTAAGTTAAAAGGATTAATATTTAATACAGTTCTACTTGTTTTTTTTTTTTTCAGTCAGAGTCTCACTCTGTTGCTCTGGCATGAAAGACAAGATACAGTGTTTCTTAACCATGGACAGCACCAGTTCTAGCAGATGTTTTGGAAATGAGGTGGGGGGAGAATATTTGGTGATTACAGTAACTGGAGGGTACCACTGACACTTGATATCCAGAATCCAGGGATGATAGGCCTTCTTCAGCGTCTAGGCCAGTCTCTTACAAGGTGGAACTGTTTCATCCAACATATCAGTAAAACTCCCACTGAGAAATGTTGAATGACTCTCTACAGATCTTTGCAAATCTCACCTTCTGACAACAGATTGATGATTCTCTGGTATTTTCTTCAAAGAATGGTAGGTACACAGCTGCATTACAAATGGCTGCTTTGGTTAAAGAAGTCTATTTTGCTTCCATTTTACCTCAGACTATTCTCTTCCTGGAATGCAGCTTCATTTTGCTGACTCATTCTTGTCTGAAGAACAGCTCTTGCTCTTTGCTGCTATCGGCCAAACTCAGTGGATCTATTTTCTGCAGAAAGAGATTGGTCCAGGCTACCCTTATAGGGGATCAACTAGTCTTTGCTGAGTGCCAGGCATAGCCAACGAAGTTGAAGACAAAGTCCCTGCCATTAGGCAAGAAAAAGACAAGAATTTTACTGCCTAGATAACCAACACAGGTAACCCCAGCATTTCAGGAGAAAGCTTGAGGTCAGTTAGTTGCAATATAAGTCCCTTTCAAACAACCCCTCTTTTCTTAATTCTTTTGTTCATGGTTGTGCATCAATAGACCCCTTCAATGGACACCGAGTTCTGAAAGGAAAACAACTGGTTAACATTTTTCTCTATTTTTGGTTTCCTCCTGGGCTTAGTGCACAGCAGGCACTTAATTTATATATGTTTCAACCAAATCTAGTTTGCCCATCAGTTTACCCTTTTGCCTGGCATCCTGAAAAGAAGTAAGGAACCAGATAATTTGAAGCCAAGGAACCAGATAATTTTTCTTTTGGAAAAGCAGTTGCATAAAACCACTGAGATTCTTCTATTAAAAACTAGCAAAGCAGGAAAATGAAGTAGCCACAGGGGACAATATTGGAGAGACTTTTACTTTCCTACAGAAGAACTGAAGAGAAAATCTATCAAGTGGCACTCTCTTAGAAAGTTGCACGCTGTAATGTATTAATAAAAATCATGATAATACAGTTGAACAGTTAAAATATGCTAATTAATTTAAATGCCTATTTTAAGGAAATTTTTTTCAACTTTAATTATTTTAATTAATTCAATTTGGGTTGGGGCAATTTTGTTGTTAAAGTTGTAAACTTCTGTAACTTTCTCATATTTACTCAGAGCAAACTTATAGCAAGCACACTGGATCATATTCCGGGGGTATCAAGTCTGTCATAACAAAGTCCAACAGACTAAGCGGCTGAAACAACAGAAATTTATTTTTCCAAAGTTCTGGAGGCTAGAAGTCTAGGATCAATGTGTCAGAAGGTTTGGTTTCTTCTGAAGTCCTCTTCTTGAATTGTAAATGGCCGTTTTCACATGGTCTCTCCTCTGTGTGAGTCTGTGTCCTTTTCTCCTCTTATAAAGACACCAGGCATATTGGATTGGGGCTCACCTTAATGACCTTGTATTACCTTAATTACATCTTTAAAGACCCCATCTTCAAATACAGTCATAATATCAGGTTCTGGGGGTTACAGCTTCAACATATTCATTTTGGGGAGGGCACGATTCAGCCTTCAACAGGGTGCAAAGACCAGATCATACAGGTTTATGAAGGTCATGTTAAGGATTTGCACCTTTATGAATATGGGAGGCATTGGAAGAGTTTTAAAAGCAGAGGTAATGTGATCAGAGGTGTGTTTTTAAAAATCCATCTGAAAACAACTGAAGAATGAATAGCAAAGAGCAGGCAGTGGAAATAGCAGGAGAAATCACTGGGAGATCACTTAAGAAGCTATAAAAACATGCAGACAAGAGATTATTTCATCTTGGAAAGAAGTGGCTAGAATCGAGGGATTTTTGGAGTTAAAATAAATAAGATTTAGAGGTGTATTAGAATATGGGATTTAGGGTGCATGAAATGTCAAGATTAATTTCCAATTCTCTGATTAGTCTATGTAGATGTTATTTATGAAGTCTATGTAGTCAGTTATTCATGAAGATAGGAAACACTGGAGGAGGGACAGATTTTTTTTTTTTTGAGTTGGAGTCTCACTCTGTCACCCAGACTGGAGTGCAGTGGCCGCTCCCGGCCACCGCAGCCTCGACCTGCTGGGCTCCAGCGATCCTTCTGCCTCAGCCTTCCAAGTAGCTGGAACTACAGGCACGCACTACCATGCCCGGCTAATGTTTGATTTATTGTAAAGATGAGGTCTCACCAAGTTGCCCCTGTGGATCTCGAACCCGTGGTCTCAGGCAATCCACTCACCTCAGCCTCCCAAAGCGCGGGATTACAGGCTGAGCCACCGAACCTGGCTGGAGGGACAGATTAAGATGACTCAGCCAGTATTTTGAAATCTTGAATGTGTGTAAGTGTGTAGGAGTATGTTTAATTTACCGTATACCAATATAAGCAAATTCTGTATGAACCTACAAGGCAATGTAAAAATAATGCACACACAAAGTGTTTTAGTTTAAAACTTTCTCATGGATTTTGTGATGTGGCCAAATTTTGCTTTATTTATTTTTCTCCTAAAACATATTTTTCTAAATATCCTATCATAAATGGTTTTATTCGTTGTGGTTAGAACTTTTTTCCTCAGAATGTATTAAGTTAAACCATATAAACTTATCTTTGTCAAAAAATAGTTGCATATTAGCAGTTTCATATGGTTCAATTGGATAGCAGTGATGCTACTATTGACATTAATGTTTTTCTTTTCCTGAAATGTAATTATTAATCTTAAGTGATAGAATTTTAAAACATATTTTATTCACTAATATGAGAAACTTTAAAAGAAATGCCTACAGAAATGCTTAATCTGAACTATTAAATGTGCCTATATATGTGCTATATGACAATAACTGGTATTTCTTGGTTTTGCCCTACTTAATTCACTTAATACACATTAATTCCAGAATTTGTGTTTTGTTATGAGTTCCAGAGTCAATTTTCTGTGGTAACCACCATTAGTTCTGATGTTGGCACTTAGATTTTATTTAGAATGCCAAAGAAATTGAAATCATTTAAGAATAGACTATATGGAATGGATTTATCTGAAACATATGCCTTAAAAATATACCCATTTCCTCAAATACATTATTAATAGACCTAGTATGATATATTTGGTTATTATAAACAGCTATATAAACCATTTTATAAAAGGAGAAAACCAATTTGTGTCATTCCATGCGAAATGGTTGTCATGTTCAGCTTGACTGCATGTGGTGTAATCCACCCAACTGCATGTTTTGGGGAGTGTTCTTTATTAGTAAGATTTTAACTTAGAATATAAAAATGAAGGAAAGAGGACATGGGTCAAATGCTGCTGAAAAGTCAAATGAAATAAGGACAGAAGACGATGTTCATTTGATTTAGCATCTTGAAGATAATAGGTGGCCTTAGAAAGACCAGTTCCTATGGGTGCAGGGGCAGCTGCCTTGCCAAGAATTCTGTAACCGTTTGTGCTTGTATCTGCTTCAGCTCATCCACTGAAGAAAGGGGAGGAATTCATAATTCATTTTTCATCAGCAGCTTGGGATGCCGCTGAAGCTGGTGGAAGCTGGCAAAGGGGAAGATTCTGATCCTGGGCTTGGCTTAGACCGCTGGAAGCTGCGCGTGCAGCAAGGTGCAGGGTCGCCCCCACTGGCCAGTCACTGAACTGCACTGCATCCCACAGCCACGCGGCCGAAACAGCGTGCATCCTTTCTTCCTCTGTCCTTTCTTCCTCTGTGCATTATGAGAACATATCTGTGGCCAGGAGTATCAAATGGTTGTTTATTTTTATTTATATACACATATAATTTGCAACCACCTCGCCCAGTGAGTTTGGGGAAAGAAGTGTGGTTCTGCGCATGAGCACAGCCGACAGGAGGCGCTCGAGAGTGTTCTCGCTCCCGCCCCACTTTGTCCCCACCCACCACACTTCGGAGACTGCGGGCCATGCCACCTTTCTGTGAGCCCTCGAGTTCCCAGAGCCCTACGCTGTACTCCAAGACGCCCAAAACAAAACCGTGCGCCGAAGCAACTGACCCACAGGCCTACCAATCTGCAGACCGCTACTGAGTGCGCGCAGTGGGTGTGGCCTCCAGGAGAGCAGTCTCGGAGGGTGGCAGCAGCTACCTGCGTTGGAAGTCCCATTAGGCTGGGATGACCCTTGGGGGCGCCTAGATGTGGGAGAATGTGGCAAACGCTCAAATATATTCTTGTATGATTAAGTGAATGAACGCAGAAACACATGAATAACTGCTTGGGAGTCAGCAGTTGGCCCCAAGGCAGTCACTTGGGATGACAGATTGTCTCTCACTAACCCTGTGGCAGAAAGGGGGCTGGTAGCAGTTAAAGGTATTTCCATTTGAAAGTCAAGCGGCAAGCTTTAAAGACCCACCAGGCCGGTTTTGTTTTGTTTTTTGAGTTGGAGTCTCACTCGGTCGCCTCGATCTGCTGGGCTCCAGCGATCCTTCCGCCTCAGCCTTCCAAGTAGCTGGAATTACAGGCATGCGCTACCAGGCCCGGCTGATTTTTTGATTTATTGGAGAGAGGAGGTCTTGCTGCCCAGGTGGGTCTCGAACCCTCGGGCTCAGGCAATCCCGGTTTTGTTTTAAAAAAGCCAAATGGCCAGAGACTGACTGCTCTCATGGAAATGCAAAAGAAAGAGTACCTAATTCACAACGGCTCTCTGTATCAGTTATAGCCCCTGCTCGCCCTGCATTTCCTGAGAGAACTTTTGTTCTTTGTTCTGAAACTGGAAGACTGTTTCTGGAGGGGTCTGAGTTTAGAGAAGCTTGAGGTGAAGGGTGTTCTTGAGGGATTGGAGATTGATATCCTTTAGGGTTACATCCAGGGGCCTCTTTAGTTAAGTCAAATTGGAGGGGTGTCTGGAGATCTGAGTTTTATGGATTTCCTTGGGGATTCTGGGATGAGGAATAACTGAAATTGTGGGTCTTAAATTTGGGAGCATTTTGGGGGTTCTGAGATTTCAGGTGGGTACCTTTAGGAGGTCAGATATATTTGGAGAAATATATTTGGAGGTACTGACACCAAGTGTTCTGAATGGGAAGAAGTCTAGAATTTGGCAGGAAATTTTGGGGATTCTGAGATTCAGGAGCATCTCTGAGGGGCACTGAGACTGGGGAATATCCTTGGGGTATCTTTGGGAAGGTCAGAGAGGAAGTTGGATGAGGAATCAACTCCTGAGGTGAGTGAGGATTAATGATTGACAGTGCCTGTGGAGCTCAGAAATCTGAGGTCTATGGCAGAGGGCATTGGTAGGAGAAAAATGAATGGGCAGTCTTGTAGAAGTCAGTAAATCAGAGAACTATAGGATTTAGTGATTGTGGGGGATGTGGAGGTTAGAGTCTCAGTTTGAGGAGAACAACTTTAGGTAGTTACTGTTGACAGTATAGAGGTCAGTTATTTGATGTTGTGGATGTGTTTGGGATATACAGAATTTAGGGATTAGAGGAATTTGTGGGATTCAGTGTTTGGAGGGGCCAGTTGTGGTCAGTGAATAGTTGCTTGTGAGAGTTAGTTATTGGGTCTGCCTGTGGGTAACAGTGATTGGGAAATGTGGGCTCTATGCATTGGATGTCTGTTGATAGAAACTGTGAAAACCAGGAATTTACAGGGGGCCTGTGAGGTTAGTAATGTGAGTTATTTGAATGTCCACTGTGATTTGTTCTTGGTTAATGGCTGTAGAAGTGAATTATTGGAGAATTGCTGGGTATCAATTTTGATAGTCTGTGGGGATAGATTTGGGGACCAGTGGAAATCAGGGGTAGAGGGGAGTCTAGGGTTCATTTGAGAGGCTGCCATGGATGTCAGTGATTTGGGGGTTTGTTGGTAGTCTGCAATCAGGATACTTCTGTAGAATCAGGGATGTATGGTTTCAATGCTTTGATATGTGGGGTGTTACTGGAGGTATGTGATTTGGGAGTTTGGAGGGCATCAATAAATGGGAGTAAGCATGGGTCAGTGATGAGTGGTCTGCGAAGGGCAGTGTTTAGAAGTTGTATGTTTACTGTCCTCTAAAGATAAATTACATATTGTTGAGTGGGAGGGGGCTGGTTCAAATGTTATGTACTGTATTATCCTATTTTGAAAATAATGCTGTTATTTTGTCATGAAGTATTCCCAACAGCATTGTGTATGTATGAAGTAGCTGCTTTGCAAAGCAAATCACTAATCTGCACGAGGAATGACACATTATCTCTTGTAGACACCTAGCTCTTGCCCCCATCCCTGCAGAGTGTGCTTTGTATAGATTACATGGCCTGTATTTTGAGTTAGACCCTTGCAAACATCTCCACGTTTGTTGAAAAACCTCCCAGCTATCTTTCATATGAAGTAGCAACAAACAGAAAAAAAGGTGCAGGTTCCTCCGTTTTGGGTGTTTATATTGTTTTCATTTAGTTACCTATCCATCCATTGATTGACTCATGAAACACTTATTGAATGCTCTGTATCAGGCACTAATCTGGATGCTTAGGATACAGTAGTGAACAGGACAAGGCTCCTGTCTTCATGAAGCTTATGTTAAATCAGGGAGTGGAGTAGACATATAGCATCCAAGTAAATAAGCAAATAAACAAGATCATTATAGTGACTGAAAGAAATAAACAAGGGGCAGTGTCTGAGAAAAAATAAATTGGGATTACTTTAGACAGGGTAGAGTCTATCAGTTGGGATTACTTTAGACAGGGTAGAGTCTATCAGTTACAGTTCAGAGGAGCAGAGACACTACACAAATTATGAAATGATGATGTATTTTTGGGACTTAGAGCCTACACAGTTGTGGGAGGTGTTAGGAAAGGAGAGTTTCAGAAGGGGGAGTTGGAGGGAAAAGAAACCAATCTGAGTGACCAACCCTGTTTACCCACTGGGATTGTGAAGAGGGGTTTGTTGAGAAGTCTATGGTAAGCCATTGTATCTCCAGATACTGCCTCTGTGAGTTACAGCCAAACCTCTGATGGTGGGCCTGAGGGTGTTGATAGTCAGGAGGACCAGCATTCAGCAAGAAGAGCCAGACATGGTGGGGTAGGGTGGGAGAGAGGGCTCAAGTACAAGCTGGAACCTGCTGGGTACCTCTGCGTTTATCTGTCCATTACCACATCTGACTGCTATGCTGTCAGAGAGCAATGGTCATTGCTTTACTTCTGCTATCTAAATTTTACACATGTTCCTCTTTTGGCCAACTCTAACCTGGAAACATACAGAAAGCAATACTGGAAAATACAGTTACCAAGTTGACAGAACACAAACCACTGATGTGGTTAAGAAGATCACTGTTAGGAGGTAAGACCTGAGCTGAGACACAAAGGATGAGATTACGCCAACCATGTGAAGCATTGTTTGAGATTTCTGACAGAGGAAACAGTGTGTACAGAGGCCTAACTTACGTGAAGACAGAAAATAGACCAAAGTGACTGAGCCATAAGGAAAGAGAAGAATGATATGAAACATTAAGTTATATGAGGGGGGACCAAAAAAAAAAAAACAAAACTCAGGAACTTATTTATTAAAAAATTGTGTATTCGTACATGTTTAAACTTTAGTCACTTTCAAGGAACTCTCATTTGATACAATATACCTATCAAGATGTTTTCTCCATAGCCCAAAACAGTTTTTGAACTCAATTTTGATGCCTTTTAGTGTTTCTGCTGTTTTTTGTTTCACCTCTTCCACATCAGCAAAATGTTTCCCTTTGAGGGCTTTTTTCATCCAGGGAAACAAAACAAAAATTTGCCTGGGGCAAGATCCGGTGAATAGGGAGGATGGGGCACAGAGGTCATGCAGTTTTGGGTCAAAAACTGCTGAACACTCAGTGTGGTGTGGGCAGGTGCGTTGCCATGGTGAAAGAACCAGTTGCCTCTTTGCCACAACTCTGGATGTTTCTTCTGCAAAGCATGATGCAACCTTCTCAAAACTTCCAGATAAAAACTGATGGGTAGCCGGGCTCGGTGGCTCAGCCTGTAATCCCGCGCCTTTGGGAAGCTGAGGTGAGTGGACTGCCTAAGCCCGCGGGTTCGAGACCCGCCTGGGTAACTTGGTGAGACCTCATCTCTACAATAAATCAAAAATTAGCCAGGCGTGCTAGTGCGCACCTGTAGTTCCAGCTACTTGGAAGGCTGAGGCGGAAGGATCACTGGAGCCCAGCAGGTGAGGCTGCAGTGGCAGGGAGCAGTCACTGCACTCCAGTCTGGGCGATAGAGTGAGACTCCAACTCAAAAAAAACACAAAACAAACAAACAAACAAAAAACCTGATGGGTTTCTAGAACACTTACCCAGTGGGAGAAGGCTATATTATAAGAGGCCCACCTACCGAAAGATAATTTTGGTTTTTTTGGGTTCCTCCCTTATAAATAGGAAATGGTGATTATTTGGGGCCTTATATTATAAGGAGTTTAGATTTAATCTGAAGTGAAAGTCACTGAAGGGCTTTAAGCAAGGGAGTAACATGGTCAGATTTGGTTTTTCAAAAGATTATACTGGCTACTACTATGAGTAAGAATGATTATAGTGGTGCAAGAGAGGAAGAACTAGTGAACATCTTTGCATATACATTTTTATATGTGTGTATTTCTGTAATCCAGTTTCCTAGAAGGTGAATTTTCTGGTCAAGAGATCAGCACATTTAACCTTTAGATACATATCCAAATTGCTTAAATGTCACCTCCTCAAAGAGCCTTCCATTACCCTGACATCCAGGGATGCTAACTCCTGTTCTTTACTTTGTGACATCCTATTTATTTCTTCCTAGCACTGATAATGTATAAGATTTTGTATTATTTACTTTTTTATAATCAATCTTTTTATTTTTTGAGACAAGATCTCATTCTAATGCCGAGGCCGGAGTAACAGTGGTGTGATTATAGGTCACTGTAACCTTGAACTTCTGGCTCAAGTGATTCTCCCATCTCAGCCTCCTGAGTAGCCAGGACTACAGGTGTGGACCACCATGCCTGGCTAATTAATTTTTTTTATTATAAAGATGTGGGGTACAATTCAGGGTTAGGTATACAAACATTGATTATGCAGGTACCCTTGTTGATGAGGTATGCCCCTCCCTCCCCTAGCAGTTTCCCTCAACTGCCTATCCCACCTACACCTGCTGACAGTTTCCCATTACTGCCAAATGCTTTGTTATAGTATTATAATTGTTCAAGGTCTGCTTATGAGTGAGAACATAAGGTACTCTGTTCTTTGTTTCTGTGATAGATCACTGAGTACGATCAACTCCAAATCCATCCAAGTTGCTGCAAAGTTCATATATTTGTCCTTCTTTATGGCTGCATAATATTCCATTGTGTATATGTACCACATTTTCTTTATCCAGTCCGGCTTTGATGGGCAACATGGTTGGTTCCATGTTTTTGCTAATGTGAATAGAGCTGCAACAAACATACATGTGCTGGTATCTTTTTTGTAGAATGATTTGAGTTCCTCTGGGTATATTCCCAATAGGGGAATTGCTGGGTCATATGGAAGGTCAATTTCTAGTTCTTTCAGAAATTACCACACTGTCTTCCAAAGAGATTGCATTAGTTTGCATTCCCACCAGCAGGGTAGAAGTGTTCCTTTTTCTCCACATCCTCGCCAGCATCTGTTGTTGTTTGTTTTATTAATGATGGCCATTCTTACTGGGGTTAGGTGGTATCTCAATGTGGTTTTGATTTGCATTTCTCTGATGATAAGTGAGGCTGAGCACTTTTTCATGTGTCTGTTGGCTGCCCGTATATCTTCTTCTGAGAAGTGCCTATTTTTGTCTTTTGCCCACTTTTTAAAGGGGCTGATTGTTTTTTTCCTTTCGGCGCATTTCAGTTCCTTGTAGATTCTAGATGTTAGGCAGATATACAGTTGGCAAATATTTTTCCCCATTCCATGGGCTGTCTCCCTGCTCTCTTGATGGTTTCTTTTGCTTTGCAGAAACTCGTTAGTTTGATGAGGTCCCATTTGTCTATCTTATTCCTTAAGGTATTGCCTTTAGCGTCTGAATAGGAATTGGTTGCCAGTTCCAATTTCCATAAGGGTGTCTCCTGCATTTTCTAAGATTCTTATAGTTTGAGATTTTACATTTCGGTTTTTGATCCATTTAGAGTTAATTTTTGTGTATGGTGATAGGTAGGAGTCCTGTTTCAATCTTCTGCATGTGATCAGCCAGTTTTTTCAGCACTATTTAATAAATAGGTTCTCCTCTCCTTAGTGGTTGTTGTTGGAGGCTTTGATAAAGATGAGTTGGTTGAGAAATTGAGGCCCTGCTTCTGGAATTTCAGTCCTGTTCCATTGGTCTATATGCCTATTCTTGTACCAATACCAGGTTGTTTTGATTACCGTATCCTTATAGTAAAGTTTGAAATCTGGAAGTGTGATGCCTCCTGCTTTGTTTCTTTTGCTAAGGATTGTTTTGACTACTCATGGTCGTCTATGTTTCCATATGAATTTCTATATTGTCATTTCCAGGTCTGAGAAGAATGATGTTGGTAACTTAATGGGTACTGTGTTGAATCTATAGATTGCCTTTGGTAGGATGGACATTTTAACAATGTTGATTCTTCCTATCCATGAGCATGGAATATTTTTCCATTTGTTTGTTTCTTCTTGGATTTCTTTGAGCAACATTTTGTAGTTCTCATTGTAAAGGTCCTTCATTTCTTTGGTTAGGAAGATGCCGAAGTACTTCATTTTTTTAACGGCTATTGTGAATGGGATTGTGCTTTTTATTTGGGTCTCTGCCTGCTTGTTGTTAGTGTATAGGAATGCAACTGTCTTTTGCACATTTATTTTGTACCCTGAGACTTTGCCAAAGTCCTTTATCACTGCAAGTAGGTTTTTGGATTTTTAAGGTATAGGATCATATCTTCAGCAAAGAGGGATAACTTGACTTCCTCTTTTCCTATCTGGATACCCCTGATGTCCTTTTCTTGTCTAATTGCCCAACCTAGGACTTCCAACACAATATTGAACAAGAGTGGGTAGCCTTGTCTTGTTCCAGTTTTCAGAGGAAATGTTTTCAGTTTCTGTCCATTTAGCAAGATGTTAGCCGTGGGTTTATCATAGATGGCACTTACTATTTTGAGGTATGTTTCTTCTATACCTAGGTGTTTGAGGGTTTTTATCAAGAAAGGATGCTGGATTTTATCAAAAGCTTTTTCTAATCTAATGATATAGTCATGTGGTTCTTGTTTTACATCTGTGATGTGTTTAATGACATTCATGATCTTGCAAATGTTGAACCAGTCCTGCATCCTGGGGATGAAGCCTACTTGGTCATGGTGGATGATTTTTGAGATGTGTTTTTGGATCCGATTTGCTAGAATCTTGTTGAGAATTTTTGCATCTATGTTCATAAGGGATATTGGCCTGTAGTTCTCTTTTTTTGTTGCATCTTTACCCGGTTTGGGTATCAGTGTGATGTTAGCTTTGTAAAATTATTTGGGGAGAATTTCATCTTTCTCAATTGCCTGGAATACTTTCAGTAGGATTGGTAATCAGCTCCTCCTTGTATGTTTTGTAGAATTCTGCTGGAAAGTCATCTGATCCAGGGCTTTTTTTTAAGGTAGTTTTCGTATGACAGAGTCAATTTCCTGGTTTATTATTATCTATTTAGTGTCTCAATATCTTCTTGTTTCAATGTGGGGAGGTTGTGTGATGTCAGAAAGTTCTCCATTTCATTTAGGTTATCAAGTTTGTTTCCATATAGGTGTTCATAGTAATTTCTGATCATCTTTTGTATTTCTTCGGGGTCAGTTGTGATTTGATCTTTTGTATTTCTGACTGTGTTTATTTGAGCTTTTTCTTTTTCTTGGTTATTCTGGCTAGGGGCCCATCAATCTTATTAATTCTTTCAAAGAAACAGCTTTTTGTTTTGTTGATGTTTTCTATGATATTTTTGCCTTCTATGTCCCGTATTTGGACTCTTATTTTTGTGATTTGAATTCTTCTGCTAAAGTTGGGGTTTTGATGGTCTTCTCTTTCCAGCTCCCTTAGGTGATTTGTTAGGCTCTCAACTTCTGATCTTTCTGTTTTCTTGATGTGTGCTTGTAGAGATACAAATTCCCCTCTGAGAACTGATTTCAGGGCATCCCGGAGGTTTTGGTAAGATGTTTCTTCATTTTCATTTGTTTCCAGGAATCTTTCAATTTCTGTTTTGATTTCCATGTTGACCCAGTAGTTGTTCAGCATCATTCTATTTAAGGTCCATGTCTTTGTGGGCTTTGGGGAAATGTTGTTGGTGTTGACATTTATTTTTATTCCACTGTGGTCTGAGAATGTGCGTGGCAAGATTTCAACCTTATGGAATTTGTTTATGCTTGATTTATGCCCAAGGATGTGATCAGTCTTGGAGTATGTTCCATGTGGTGATGAGTAGAATGTATATTCTGTGGTTGTTGGGTAGAATAATCTGTAGGTATCTATTAAGTCCATTTGGTTGAGTGTCAAGTATAGGTTCTGGATCTCCTTGTTGGTATTTTACCTTGATGGTCTATCTAGGGCTCTCAGTAGGGTATTCAAGTCCCCTGCTGTTAGAGTTAGTATCTTTTTTTTAGTTTACTTAGTAGTTACTTTATAAATGCTAAACAACAAAGAAATGTCTGTCCAAGTAAAGGCTGTTTTTTTTAACTCCCAAAAAAGTGTTTCAATTCTGATACTCACACCACACAACTAGTTAAGAAAAGCGTAGTGCTCAGCACCTGGGCATCCTAACGACCGTAAGAGACACTGTGCTCACCCCTTCCTGGCACCTTCTGAGGTCACCAAGACCAGAAGCAGGGAGAGCCTCCTATTTTTCAACACAAGCAGCTGCCACCTCCTTATTGAAGGATGGAGAGATTGCAGACCACCTCCTCTACTTTCTTCACATCATACTTCAATCTGTCATAGCACTTCCTCAGGGAGTCATTTTTCAGGTTGAGAAGGCGGAAACCAGAATCCAGCTCATTGATGAAGGTGTAGATGTGAAGGGGCGGAGAGTAGTCTCCAGCAGTCACGTTGTTGACAGACAGCCTCGACAGTTCACTAGCAAGAATTAGAACTCCCGAGAGATAATCTTCTATATCTAGATGAAATCCTTTCTCCCAATCTGGCTCAATGCCAAGAATTTCTGTAACTACTTCTCAAGTCACTAGTGTTTCTGTTTCCAAATACACAACAAATGCTGCCAAGAAGACCAAGCACTGCAACACAAACCTCCAGTGCTCATGAAATCTGTAATACTGTTCAGGGAACTTGGTCTTCAAAGATGTTAAATGTGTTTTTGCTGTACCAAAGTGTTCTCAAGTTTTCAAACGCCTCTTTGGAATGTCCTAAAACCCAGCACCTTGATGGACCCCTTGCAGTAGAGTTAAACTCTCTCAAGCTGTTTGTTCTAAACTCTGCACAACTTTTTGGATTTCCTCTTGGATGTCCTGTTTGGTACCCAGAAAACCCACAGCTCCATGAAGATCTCGCTCACAGACATGGCACCAGTTGCACAACCATCAGCCTGTGCAGTGAGGGGGGCCATAGAAGTGGGCTCCGGAGACAACCAGTGCAATCCGTTGCAACGCCCACTGCTGCTGCTGCAGCTCTAGCGGCGTCCACTCAATTTTTTTTTTTTTTTTGGTAGAGATGCGGTCTTGCTTTGTTACCCAGGCTGGTCTTGAACTTCTGGCCTCAAGTGATTCTCCCACCTTGGCCTCCCAAAGTGCTAGGATTATAGGCATAAACCACCATGCCTGGTCTTTTTGTCTCTGTCTTTGAAGAAGGTAGGGCCTTGCCTTATTCTCTATTATACTCATGTCTAAGACAGTGCCTGACATTAAATGAAGATCTGTTGAATAGATAATTGCCCACCAAAAAGCTTACACAGATTTATACCTTCAGTGACAATGTATACAAGTTTGGTTTGCAAATTCCTCAACCAAAAGGGACATTACCATTACCACTCTCTTTTGGGTGGAAGGGAACTGAAATGATATTTTGATATATATATATATGGAATTCAAAATGATAACCACTGATTTATATGCTTGTGGAGGAAAAAAGTCAAAAGCAAGGCACATCACACTTAAATTTAAGAATCTAGAGAAAAAGAAAAGAGTCTAAGAGTTACAAAGAAAAAATTAGGTTACATACAAAACCAGAATGGCATTCTATACATACAGGGGGTACCAAATATGTACACACACACACACACACACACACACACACACACACACATACACACATATATATACACATTTAAAGTGTGATGTTCACTCAAAAGATGGTGTTAATCAAATGAATGCTAGCATAACTATGTGAAAGACAGGACAAAGAAAATGGCAGAAGTATGGCTGAGTGACCGTCATGCTACACATTGCTACCATAATTCAATTCAACTTCGAAAAGTAAGTACATAGATTACTTCTCTTAAAATGTGTATACATTTTTGGCACCCCTGTATAACCAAATATTTAGAGACAGGGCTCACTCTGTTGTCCAGACTGGAGTACAGTGGCATGATCATAGCTCACTGTAACCTCAAACTCCTGGGCTCAAGCAAACTTCCCACCTCAGCCTCTTGAGTATCTAGAATTATAGGTGCTAGTAGCTAGGAATACACCTTGCCTGACTAAGTAGTTTATTTTTATTATTTTATAGAGATGGCATTATACTGTATTGCCCAGTTTTATTTATATTTTCAAATTAAAACCATGTGATATGTCTACACAGTAATCAGATTGACAAAAACAAACAAAAGTCTGACAACATGAAATTCTGGAAGAATGTAGAGCAACCAGTATTTTCATACATTACTGGTGGAATGTAAAATGATAACAACCACTAATTTATATACTGGTGAACGAAAAAAGTCAAAAGCAAGGCACATCACACTTAAATTTGAGAATCCAGAAAAAAATAAAAGAAAAAAACCCAAGAGTTGCAGAGAAAAGAAAGGTTATACACAAAATCAGAATGGCTTTTTTTGTTTTGATTTGGAGTCTCACTTGGTCCCCCAGACTGGAGGGCAGTGGCCGCTCCCGGCCACCGCAGCCTCGCCTGCTGGGCTCCAGCGATCCTTCCGCCTCAGCCTTCCGAGTAGCTGGAATTACAGGCATGCGCTACCACGCCCAGCTGATTTTTTGATTTATCATAGAGATGAGGTCTCGCTGCCCAGGCGGGTCTCGAACCCGCGCAGAATGGCATTCTTAACAGGAACACTGGAAGCTAGAAAATTATAGAGAAATACTTTCAAAATTCTGAGGGAAAATGATTTTTAACCTAAAGTTTTATATCCAGCCGAGCTATTGGTCAGATATAATAATGGAATAAAGAAGTTTCTCATGTGAGAATCTGAAAATTTTTACTTTCATATATCCTTTCTCAGGAAATTGCTGAAGAAAAAAATTCACAAAAGGAAGGAGCCAAGAAAAAGAAAGATCTGGTGTCCAAGAAACAGGAGATCATACACAAGAAAGAAGGAAAGAGAATGCCTGGAATGAAAGGAGTCCCAAGATGAAAGAAAAAAATTGGCACAAAAACAAATATCCAACTGGAAAGGATAAAGGCTCCAGAGTGTGTCTCCATGGTTTAAAAAAAGGAGAAGGAGGAAAGGAGGAGAAAGAGGAGAAGGGAAACAATTAACAGGCAATTTTCACTTCTGCCAGTTACATAATAAATAAGGGAACAGTACATACAGTAGAACTATATACAGCCACAAAAAACTCCAAGGAAAACCAAAACTTTTAGAACAAAAGATAATGTAACAACATTACACTAAAAAGTTGCAGCCCAAATCACATAAAAGGGACCAAATAATGTAAAGCCTTCAGCACAGCACAGCCATGTCTCTGGAAGCCTGCATGCCCAACCTAATGTAGATGTTCTTCATGCATATGGGTGCACTGGAGATAACACTGGAGGAGCTATAGGCCCTGGGGGACACCCTCCCATGAGTATCCACGGGTGGCATATGTGACTCAGTGGGAAGATGATGCTTTTAGGGTAGCCTTGCCGTAGGCCATCACCAGGTTCCCTGCTCTTCTCACCATGCAATTCTGGAGTACCCAAGTCTGCAGAAGCTGATTCCTAAGCAGCAGGAACCAGTCTGTAAACTGAGAGGCTAATTAATTGCATATGACTGTGCATGTGCTGAGCAGGGCTAGCTTCGTGGGAATGCAACCTGTGTAGCCAGTCACACAGGGCCTAGTGCTTGTTTTCTGGAGATTGGGGATTTCAAGATTTGGCAGGTTTTGGTGTCTGGGAAAGACCCATCTCTCCTTCCAAGGTGATGCTTTGAATGCTGCATCCTCTGGAGGGGAGTAATGCTGCTCCTCACATGGTAGAAAACAGCAGAAGAGTGCAATCTTACTCCAACAAGCCCATTTTATGGTGGCATTCTATTCATGAAGGGGAGTCCTCATGACCTAACCATCTCCCATTAGGCCTCACGTCCCAACACTGTTGTATTAGGGATTAAATTTCAACATGAGTTTTGGAGGGGGCAAAAAATATTCAAACTATAGCAGCCATTGTTCAGAAATCCTTGTAAAGCCTTATATCAGACCACCTACTCCTATAAAGTGGATGACTAGGTATAGTGGTACAGACTTTTACTGATGCTTTTCAAAGATGCTTTTCTTTTAAGTCAAAGACACACTTGAAATGAAGATTAAGACAGATGAAAATCATTGCTTATTTTTTAATTACATAAAGGCCAGTTTTAGCATTCAATATTTCTACTGATGTTCTTTTTGTGTTCTCTCAAGGGACCCCCCCCACCCCAAGAGCAATATACTCTTTAGCAGCACTTGAGGAAATAAGAGAGAAGTTCTTAAAGTTTTTTTTATCACTCTTACTATTCCTTCTACCATAAGCCCATTTTAGAACATCCTAACATTGGTCATAATACCCTATTTCTAATCCCATGCTTCTCCCTTGACAGAAGGAAGTCGTGGGGATTTGTGACATCTTCATTAATCACTAAAGATGGCTGCCCTTTTCATGTTCCAATTTGTGTGTGGATATGTACCACACGCAAATGTACCACACATATGTACTACACATATATGCATACAAATTTGTACACAAACAACCAAAAACTGAAAACAATCCAAAAGTCCATCAACTGATGAATGGATAAAAATGTGGCATATTCATATAATGGAATATTATGTGGCCATTGAAATAAATTAAGTACTGATACATGCTACAACATGGATGAACTTTGAAAATAGTATGCTAAGGAAAAGAAGCCAGCCACAAATAGGCACATACTTTGATTCCATTTATATGCAAGGGCCATAATAGGTAAATACATAGACAGAAAATAGATGAGTGGTTGCTACAGATTGGTGGGTGAGGGAAAATGGGGCTAATGGGTATTGGGTTTATTTTTGGATGTTAAAAATATTCTGAAATTACATGGTGGTAATAGTTGCACAACTCTATAAATATACTAAAAGCTACTGAATTGCATACTTTTAAAGGATATGTAAATTATATCTCAATAAAGTTATTTTCAGATTCCATTTAGATTATGATTTAAATTTACAAACCAAAGACAAATTGGCATCTTTACATCACTTCTTTCCAATTATGTCTCTTCATTTATTATAATATTCTATGTTCTTTAGAAAAAGGTTTCTCCTATAATCATATTTTTTTTTATTCCTGGCATTTTTAGATTGCTTGTCAATATTGTAAATGTCATTTTATCCACATTTTCTATTTCTTCTACTTAATAAAGTTTAAAAATTTTGTACATTGCTATACATGTCACCTTAGTAGTTCAACTAGTTGACTTTTCTAATTACCAAACATATTTCAAATAATGAGATTTTCTCTTCTTTTAAATTATTACAGCCAGCTGCACTGAGCACTGGGGAAATAAAGTATTACTAACTTATTTTTTCTCTAATTGAATTGTATGGGAACTTGAGAATAATATTGACTAATGGTGGTGACATCACATATCATTTGTCTAATTTTTTCTCTGGTAAGAATGCTTCTAGTTATTCATGGTGTTTACTGTGGGTTTCTGGTAAATATGCTGTGATGGTTAATTTTATGTCAACTTGACTGAGCCCAGTCAAATAACTGGTACCCAAATAAATATTATTTCTAGGTGTGAATAACTGGTATTTCTAGGTGTGAATGTAGAGGTATTCCTGGATGAGGTCAATGTTTGAGTCAATAGACTGAGTAAAGCAGATTTCCCTCTCCAAAAGAGTGAACCTCATTCAATCCATCGCATGCCTGAATAGACTGAAAGGCTGAGTAGGAAATAATTCTCTCCCTGCCTTCAAGCTGGCTGATTGGTTTTCTCCTGCCTGGGGACTAACACTGACTGGAACTTATACCATCAGCTTTCCTGGCCGTCAGAACTCTCAGGCCTTCAGACTCAGATTGAAACTATAACATCAGCCTTCCTGAGTCTCCAGCTTGCTGACTGCAGATCTTAAACTTTGTATCATCCATCAATTGTGTGAACCTATTTCTTATAGTAAATAACTCAATTTATCTATCATTTATCATCTGCCTCTGGAGAATAGAAAGTAATACATGTCCTTTATCAATATAAGGAAGTTTCCTTTTATTTATAACTTGTAAAAATAAAATCACCATTGTGTGTAGAGTTGTATCAAATGATCTTACTGCATCTATTAAGATGTATTTTTTCTTTATTAATGTTGATTTCTACTTTTGAAATAGTCTAGGAGCCTTAGGATGTATCTTAGTACTGATTTTAATAAACTGCTATATTTCCTTTGTTAATCATTGACTTAGACTATTTAAATTTCTTTCCATCTGTATTAATAATCCTTTTCCTATTCTGAATTTTTTGTCTCATTTTCTCCTTATTCCTACTTGGTGGAAGTTTGTCAATTGACTTATCAAATATACTTTTAAAATCTAATATATTAACGTGTGCTTTCATCTTTATTAATGCATTATTTTTATTTTCTTTGAGTTTACATAATTATTTTTCCTATCTTTTTAAATTGAATATTTAATGTATGCTCAAGCTTTATTGTTTTCTAATAATTGCATTTTTCTGTTTGGATTTATCATTTAACCCTAAAATTAACTTAAAAATTATTTTTAATTTATAAATCCTGTTTGGGTGAAACTTTTAATTGTTGTTCATTTCTACTTTTACTGAATTGTGATAAAAAAATAATCAGAGAGGTCACAAATATTTCCCTCTGAGAATTTGTTGGGATTTTCAAAAATCCATATATATAGTCCATTTTAAATATATTCCATGAATCTTAGAAATAATGGATAGTATCTCTGGGGGAGAAAACATTCTTTGGCTATGGCTATTAATCAAATTTGTCAATTTTGTTATTCAAATCCTCTATAAAAGTGTTTCTTAAACACTGAAAAATTATGTATGAATTACTTTAAAAAGGGATTATGTATATAGTAAACAATTCTCATCATCCTACTAAAATTTTTGTGTACTTTAGGAGGATTTTATTATATGCAAATGCATTTATAATAAATTATCTCTGAAAATAATTTTCTAAATATGTCTTTAAAAAATAAGCCTCAGTTTTGGATGAATTTTTTCACTCAATACCACATTTTAAGTTAATTTTAAGTGTTTCTTCTTAGTACAAAAGTATAATATTGAGTAAATGAATGTTTTACAAGTTTTCCTCACATAATCCTATGATTTCTTGTCACAGTGAATGCTAATGGGTGATAACCTATGGCTGCAGGCTTTCTCACATTTGTTAATCTGCTAGGGTTTCATTTTTGAAATGAGTTTTCTGATGTTGAATTAAAGATGTACTATAACAGAAAACATCACCACGTTTATTACACTGATAGGATTTCTCCCCACTATGTGTTTGCCTATGTTTAGTAAGAGCTGAGCTTAAGCTGAAGGATTTCCCACATTCATGACACTGGTAGAGTTTCTCTCCTGTATGAGTCTTCTGACGCTGAATTAGTGATGTTCTATAGCAAAATAGTTTCTGACATTGATTACATTGATAGGGTTTCTCACCAGAATGAGTTTTTAGATGTTCAGTAAGGTGTGTACTTCTACTGAAGGTTTTTCTACATTCTTTACAAATGTAGGGTTTTTCTCCAGTATGCATCCTCTGGTGTTCAGCAAGATGGGCGCTCTCATTGAAGGCCTTTCCACATTCATTACACTCAAAGGGTTTCTCTCCAGTATGAATTCTCTGACGTTTAGTGAAGGTTGGATTATGACTGAAGGCTTTCGCACATTCGTTGCATTCATAGGGTTTCTCTCCTTTGTGAGTTCTCCAGTGTCGAACTAGTGATGTACTATGGCAAAAAACGTTCTTACAGTCCTTACACTGGTAGGAATTTTCCCCAGAATGAATTCCCTAATGTTTAATAGGGCGTGTACTACAGCTGAAGGTTTTCCCACATTCAGTATACTCATATAGTTTCTTTCCAGTATGAATTCTATGATGTTGAGTAAGGGCTGAAATATGGCTGAAGGCTTTCCCACATTCATTACAAGGATAGGGTTTTTCTCCCGTATAAATTATCTCGTGATTTCTAAGGGATGACTTATGACTAAAGGTTTTCCCACATTTATTACACTTAAAAGGTTTCTCCCCAGTATGGAACCTTTGATGATAAATAAGATTAGTGCTCTAACTAAAAGCTTTTCCACATTTATTACACTCATAATGTTTCTCTCCAGTATGTATTCTTTGATGTTGAATAAGATTAGTGTTCTGGCTGAAGGATTTAATACACATTTTACATTTGTAAGTTTTCTCTCTAATATGTGTTTTCTGGTGTTGAATAAGATGAATGTTCTGGCTGAGGATTTACTACATATTTTACATTTGTAAGTTTTCTTTCCAATATGTATTTTCTGATGCTGGGTAAGGGATGCAGTACAAGTGTAGCTTTCCTCACATTCAGTATACTTATGAGACTCACTCATACAAATTTTTTCAGGTTCCATCAGTACTGCATTATGGCTTTACATTTAAATTCTTTCCAGAATAAGAGAGGTTTGAAATAAAAATGCATCCTTTCTTATATATTCTGAATAAAACACATTATGTTTCATTCATGAGTTGGCTTGTAAAAAGTCAACAGAAGCAGAACTATGCATACAATTTTTACCATTTATGTCATAGTTACAGTAGTCCTTCCTTATTCATGATTTCACTTTTCATGGTTTCAGTTACCCACAGTCAACTTTGGTCTGAAAATATTGTATGGAAAATTACAGAAATAAACAATTCATAAGTTTTAAATTATGCACCATTCTGAGTAATGTCATGACATCTTTTATCATCTGCTCTGTTCTTCCCAGAATGTGAATCATCTCTCTGTCTAGTGTATCCATGTTGCATACATTACCCTCTCATTAGTCACTTAGTAAGTAGTACTAAGAATCCAATTAGGGTTCATTACTCTCTGCAGTTTGAGACCTCTACTGGGAGCCTTGGAATGTAGCCCCCATGGATAAGGCAGGACTACTGTTATGAGGTCTTTTCTAATAAAAACTCTTAGTTGTTTAAAAAGGTTTGGGCTCACATTAAATATTTCACCCAAATTATTATATTCATGATTTTCCTCTTGAATTATTTTTTCTTATAATCTGGTTATACTGATGTTTCTATAACTAGTCATCAAGTTCTGGTTCTCCTAATGCAAAGTATTAGGAAACTTCATTTGAAAACATGTCTAACATCATATGATAACATTGTTTACTTTTCAAAAATTCTCTGCTTTGGAGTTGATGCTCTGACTCTGGATATGGTATCCAGGACTAAGTAGAAGATACTATCTCTTTCTTCTGAAATATAAAAGGGGAAAATAAGACTCACTCATTACGGAAAGAAATATAATAAAAATAAAACAAAGCTATAATAAAACATAAGATTATACAATATAGGTACTGATTAACAGGGAAGTTAAAAGGAGAAAAAGTTCATTATAAACAAGTCTGGAAAACTCTATTTCTGTACTCAACAACATTTCCAACAAATTGTATAGCAAAACAAACTGTTTTCTTTTCTATAGTCATACTCAACACAGAACACTTCTGTGTTAAAACATATGGGGTTTTTTCTACCATACTGACCAAGTGTCCAACTCTCTGGATACAAACTGGAGGTCCTACAATTAATTCTAATTCTGACACCATCTACCGGTAGTTAGCATCATATCCCTTAAGTTAAAGGGCTCAGGCCCCCAAGACTGCCACTTCAGATGATAATCAAAAGCCTGGTCCTCCCATACTTCTGATCAACAGGCTATAAATTGACAGGTCCTATGATTCCCTCCTTGGGTTAGATAATTTGCTAGAATGGCTGACAGAATACAGAATAATTTGCTAGAATGACTGACAAAATACTTTAGTTGCATTTACCAGCTTATTAAGAAAGGAAAAAATTCAGAAAAAAACAAATGGAAGACATGTACAGGGCAAGGAGGACAGAGGACAGGGCATAAAATTTCCATGCTCTTTCTGGGCATGCTGCCCTCCCAGCATCTTGATGTGTTCATCAACCTGGAAACTCATCAAATCTCACTGTTCAAGAGGTTTTATAGAGTCTAATCTCCATCCCCCCATCCTTCTTCTGAAAAGTTGGTAAGTGCTGTTGAAAGTTCCAGTTCTCTAATTGCTTGGTCTTTCTAGTGATCAGACCTATTTCTGAGACTATCTAGGAGTCTCATTCTATTTCACCTCATAATCATAAACTCAAGTGTGATCAAACGGGGTGTGTTATCAACAACAAAAGACAGTCCCATCACTTAGGAAGTTCCAAGGATTTTTAAAGGTCTATTCTAGGAATTAGAAACAAAGACAAAATTTATTTCTAATTATATCACAATAGATGTGGTTAAAGAAATTAAATGATTAAAACAAAGTACATTCGAGACCCGCCTGGGCAGGCGAGACCTCATCTCTACAATAAATCAAAAAATTAGCCGGGCGTGGTAGCGCACACCTGTAATTCCGGCTACTCGGAAAGCTGAGGCGGAAGGATCGCTGGAGCCCAGCAGGTCGAGGCTGCGGTGGCCGGGAGTGGCCACTGCACTCCAGTCTGGGTGACAGAGTGAGACTCCAACTCAAAACAACAACAACAACAACAACAAACAAAGTACATAGTAAAATCAAAAGTAAAGATACAGTAAAATATATAATGTAACTAAAAGACAATGAGACTAATTCAAATATACGCTTTTGGAAATCAGAAGCAAAAAACAAAAGGAAAGTGAAATGGGATCAGATAATAAAGAGCTCTGACAAACAGAAATTCAGTGTCATATAGCAGGAAACAGGAAAACTGAAGTTTTCTTTCAGAGCAGTCACATGATAAATATTTTTTAGATGTGATTGTTTAGACAAAAATGCTTGTTAATTCCATCTAAAAAATAATAAGAGAATTACGTTCAAATTCAGCAAAAAGTACACTATAAATGATATGAGCCTAGACTAGGATAATACTAGTAAGAATCTGCTATAGGTGTAGATAAGACATAAAGAAGAAACAAATAAAAAAACAAAAAAAAACTGACATAAATTATAGGGTTTTTTTTTTTTACAAAAGAAGATTCATAAAGATAGATGAATCTACTTCCATTTAAGAAGGAGAATTTAGAAATATCTTCTAAATAATTTTAGTAAAAAGAATAGAAGACAATAATCTAACTTCAAAGATTAAAACAGAATAAGAATAAGCTATGAACTATAAGTTTGAACAGTTTGGTAATAAAAGAAGAGAATAATTTTGAAAGGTAGATAAGCATTAAATTATTGTTAGGTAACATGTTCTTTTAAAAGCAAGAAAAACTGAATGTCTGAAAGTAGAAGAAAAAGAGCTGAAGAACTGGGAAAGACTGAATCATAAAATAATCATTAAATTGAGGTCCTGAAATAAGTGGAAAAGAATGGAATCAGGAGTACAGAATAGAGAGATTAACAATGGAAGTTGATCAACTTTTCCTCTGAGATAAAGAGATATATGAGAATATGAACAAAGGTATATAGAAATGAGGTTGATGTTGTTCCCACAAATGAATGCAGTCTTTTTCATACATATAAGGGGGCTCTGCACAGAGGACCCTAACCAACATTTTCAAAGCTACCTTCTAGTACCACTATTGTTACTATCATCATCATCATGGATAGAAGGACTGTTATTTACAAGAATTCCTATCTTCTGGTTGTTAGTTATCTCATTCTTTCTTGACTGACATTTTGTGGCGTTTCTTCATTTTCCCATTGTTACCTATTAATATGGTTCTTAGTTGAAAGGTGACATCTAATTTAAAAAGCTCATATTCTACTCTTGGCAAAAAATATGGGTTTGTGTGTTTATGTGAAGCCTAGAATTGTGTTCTAAGTAAACTTCAGAAATTCTGAGACATTGGAATGCTGATGCTTCCAAGGTAACAAGATAAGACAAATCGCCTGTTTACTTAGGAAAGAAATATCTTGTCTCTGTACACAGATAACATTTTAAAATCTCTGGTCCCTAGACTCAAAGCACAGTCTCAAGTGAGGAAGTGTAAATCTCATAATCCCATATATTTTGACATTTGAGGAACTGTACTCACCCAATAAGTCAAGATTCTAACAGTTTTTCAAGATCACATCCCTGTGTAGTGTCTCTGATAATGGTCTGGTTGTTTTACTAGGACATCCTCCAATGCCACTGGTTCATAAAACATCAAATAAATACCTGCTCATTAAGGGATCAGTCACATAACCATTTATAAAAGAAAATGTAAGGCTAACAATTAAAAATGACAGAGTGGAGGGCTATTAAGTTGTTCAGAAAGGACTTGGGTTCTAAGTTCAAGAGTGGTTAAAAGTTCATTAGTTGGTGTCTACTACTTACCTGTTGAAGGTATATAGAAGCAATACTGAAGTTTCCCCACAAGGACACTGAAAATTTAAAAATATATAATATATAGGTATATATACATACACACACACAAAATATAGGTAAAATACAAACCCAGCTCAAGAAATAACAGAAGATGTAGAGATATCATAAATAGGTAGTACAGGAAGGCACTTGGTTATAACCCTATTAATGGCAACAATACATATAAAGGGGAAATTGATTAATCAAGTAAAATGATTATAATAGAGCATAGAAAAATGAAGAGCTAAAGATGCAAACATCCTGTGCCTTTGGGAAGCTGAGGTGAGTGGATTGCCTGAGCCTGTGGGTTCGAGACCCGCCTGGGCAGGCGAGACCTCATCTCTACAATAAAATAAAAAAATTAGCCGGGTGTGGTAGCACGCGCCTGTAATTCTGGCTACTTGGAAGGCTGAGGTGGAAGGAACGCCGGAGCCCAGCAGGTCGAGGCTGCGGTGGCTGGGAGCGGCCCCTGCACTCCAGTCTGGACGACAGAGTGAGACTCCAACTCAAAAAAAAGATGCAAATATTAGTGGGTCCTTCCTATTTAATACATAGTCTAGGAGAAAAGGGAATGACACCAAGTACTACTTAGACCTGTTTATCCCAGTAAGCAGGTAGTGTTTAATCATGAAGCTAGAATTCGTAAGATAGCAATATATAAGAGCATTTTACATTTGCATAATACCACTAACTCCCTTTAATACAGTTCTATGCTTGCCTAGAAAAACTGGGATTACAATTTGGTTATATATATATAGGCAGAGGATTTAAAGATCTGAATGCCTTAGTAGCTCTAGAACTTGATTATGATGGTTAATTTTATCTGGCAATTTAACTGGGCAATGGAGTGCCCAGATGTCTGTTTAAACAGTATTCCAGGTATGTCTGTGAGAGTATTTTTGAATCAGTATACTGAATAAAGCAGATTTCCCTCCCCAGTGTGGGTGGACATCATCCAATCTATTGAAGGACTGAATAGAACAAAAAGGCTGAACAACAGAGAATTTGCTCCCTTTGTATGACTGATTGGAGAAGGACATCAGTCTTCTCTTTCCTTTGGACTAAAACTTATACCATTGGCTCTTTTTGGTCTCAGATCTTTGGACTCAGACTGGAACTATACCAAAAGCTCTCCTGGGTCTCCAGCTTGTTGACAGCAGATCTTGGGACTTCTCAGTCTCTACAGAGGGTGCCAAAAAAATTACATATTTTAAGAAAGGAAAAACTATATTAAAATTGTAATACTCAATATATACCAATCGCAAAAGATAAATACAAGTCACATTTGACTTCTGCAATTACAAGAAGTGCTCAGAGGGGTTTCCATCAGTATCCAGACCCTTCTGATTATGGCAAACTACTGCAGGGCTTGATGCTGTGAGAGGCCTTCTGGATTGTTCCTTGTGCACATCACACACGATACTATGTGTTCCAAACTAAACATGAATGTGCACAATTGTTAGGCATATTGGAGGTTCTGTTGCATATTCATGCCTTCATTGTTGTACTTCTACAACAGTCTCGAATTTCAAATACCACTTCAAAATGTTTGTGTGCTCCTCTAATGACAATCGTGCTGCTGCTCGCCTTCTTATTGCATGGTAACACTAGCATTCATTTGATTAATGCTATCTTTTATGCAAACATCATACTACATATTGTTGCTATAATTCAATTCAACTTTGAAAAGTAATACATAGATAACAGCTTTTAA
The DNA here is from genome assembly GCF_000164805.1 of Carlito syrichta. Classification (NCBI taxonomy): domain Eukaryota; kingdom Metazoa; phylum Chordata; class Mammalia; order Primates; family Tarsiidae; genus Carlito; species Carlito syrichta. The sequence goes on from NW_007251851.1 coordinate 442,428, forward strand.
AATAAGTATACATTATTTTGGCACTCTAGTATTGTGTGAGCCAAATCTTTATGATAAATTTTTCTTGATGGATGGATAGACAGACAGACAGATAGATGATCGATAGATATAGATATCCTATTGGTTCTGTTTCTGGAGAACCTTGACTAATACATCAATGTAAAATAATAAATCCAACTTCTATTTAACTCATGAGTCCTTTGTAAGCTTGAGTGGTGGGAATCCATCTATGTACTGATTTCAAGTCTCTGAGACTACAAATATAAGGATCACATCCCAGATAATGAGAAATTCACTAATATAAATGCCACAACATGAGATTCCTTAGATGTCAACCAGCCAACTGACTTCTCCGGAAAACTTTGATACTATTGTCTGCCATTTTTCTCACTATAATACAACTTCCTTGTATTACACTCTATATTGATAGGAAAGGTATAACAGATACAGAACTTGCTATTATACAGGACTTGCTATTATCAAGACTCTGCAGTTGATAGAAAAGGTAAAACAGACATAAAACTTGCTATTAAATTGATATGTACTCAATTTGTGGGGGAAATTTCTATGGAGATTTATGAGGAAGGTGAGGGAGCCTGAAAACAAAACAGGCAAAAGAAAGCTCTAAAGGGAATGGTGAACTGACACTAAGGGTATACAGCTACTTCTCACTAGGGAATTAAACTCTTACTAATTATAGTCTAAGCTAGAGGCTGAGAATCCAAGCTTTACCCCTTGCAGAAGGCCACTCAAGAAGGGTAGAGAAATTAACATAGATTTTGGCATTCATAAATGTCTAGAGCAACAAAACTGGGAAATGAAGGGGTCTCAAATACATCACCAGACTATTCCCCCAAACAGGCCAAATTTTGAAGCAGTATGGCTTGGGAGTCAAAAGAGCTAAGTTGAAAACCTCTGAATGGCAGAAGTAAATCCCCCACAGTTTTTCAGACCTGAGGAGACAAAGACTTGACAACATTCTCAACTAAATGCCCAGGAGAGCCCCTGTAGGAAAAGAAGCAACAGAGAGATAGAATAAGTCTTATTGAAACTGCAACCCAGCCCTAAATCAGCAGTGCTAAGATGATCCTATCTTCTTAAAAGAGAAAAAGGAGAATGCTTCCTGGTGAAAGATGCCATCAGTTTGAACATTTATGGTACGTTAATAAATGATGGCAATACATTATGCATATTACTCATGTATCACCTGTGTTCAGGCATGGTGTCCATACATGATGTATGAATAAGCAGTGCTGTGTGTTCACATATGTTTATTCTGGATGGCATACAACAAAAACTTAATAGACATACAAAGAGTCAATATCAAAGGGCCAATAACCAAAAGAAAGCAAAATAGAAGGATAGACAAAATAGAGAAAAGACTGGAAAATTTCAATAGCAAATTGGAGTCAACCAAAAGGAATCAAATAAGTATTCTAGAGCAGCATACCTGAAATTAAGAACTCAATGGATGGATTTAACAACAGATTGGGCCCAAGAGAAAGGCAGATCAATAAAAATATACACACTGAAGCACAGAGGTAAAACAAAAGAATAGTGGCAATAAAAAAGATTGAAAATATTATAGCCAAGAGATGGCTAAGGAAGCAATATAACAAAAAGTAATATATAACTAACTGTAACCCTGGAGCAGAAAAATAACATTACATTAAAAACATAAGAAAATTTGAAAGAATACAGACTTTAGTTAATAATAATGCACAAATTGTGGTCAACTGATTGTGACAAATATACCAAACTAATATAAGATGTTAATAGCAGAAAAAATTGGTTGTAGGGCATATGAGACCACTTTGTACTAGCAATTTTTCTGCAAATCTTAAACTATTCTAAAATAAAAATGTATTAATAAAAACAAAGGGCACTATATATTTTAATTAATCTCCTAATTTACCTCAACTATTTTCCTAGAGCTTACATTTTTCTTTTGATCATCATTTAGACTTGTGCCATGTTCTGAAAATATCTCCAAAAATACATTGAAACTTAATTGCCAATGTGTTAGTATTGACAGTTGGAGCCTTTGGGAGGTGATTAAGTCATGAGAATAGAGCCTTCATGAATGGTATTAAGGACCTTATAAAAGGGCATGAAGGAGCAGGTTTGTTCCCTTCCATCTCTTTTTGCCATGTGGGGACATAGTGTTCACAGCAATAAGGCAGCATCTTGGAAGCAGAGACTGAACCCTTATCAGACACCAAACCTGCCAGTGCTATTATCTTGGATTTTAAGCCTCCAGAACTGTGAGAAATAAATTTTTGTTCTTTATAGGCTACTCAGTACTACAACAGCATAAATGGACCGAAACACCTTGTTTTATGTTATAATCCTTTTCATATATCTTATGTTCAATGAAAGTTTACCTCTAAAAATAAGTATATGGAGTTTATGACACTTAAAAGGTCTAACATACATATAACTGGAGTCTCAAAAAAAAAAAAAAAAAGAGGAGAGAATGGGAATATGACAATATTTGAGGAAATAGAATATTTTCCCAACTTTTAACTCAGATTCCAAGGTCCTCAAACCATAAGCAAGCTAAATACACCAAAAAACACACCCAGGGATAGAATAATCAAACTACTGAAAATCAGAGAAAAAGAAGAACAGACTTAAAAATAATCCAGCCAAAGGGCAGAGTAACTTCAAAGCAGAAACAATAAGACTGCTGGCTCCTCACCAATTCAAGAGAATCAACTGAAACTCATGTTTCTGGATGAAAAGACTCAACATTTTAAAGATACCAATTATCTTGTGTTGTACATAAGATTTGGGATGCGAAAATATCATCTACTCTGTCCCCCTTCCTCTATGCAGATCTACCAATAGCTAAGCCATATCAGATACAGTTTTCAATTCAAAATTTATTGAATGACTTCCAACTCAAAGCAAGATTAGAATTAATGTTTCCTATGGTCAGATTTTATTTCTGAGCAAGAAATATGATCACTTTTTAAAAATCCCATGTACTTAGTAAGGTACTCTTCACACAGTAAATGTTTTCATGAGTATTTGGTGATTAAGATTCTACAAACTGACATTTAGTCTATTAGTTTAGTTTCTGGCAGCCTGTCTATCAGAATTCTAAACTACACTCTGCTAGTATTGTTGAAATCTGTGAGGTTTCTGGATTTGTGTAGCCAGATAGAAATCACAACTACCCTCCTATACCCCTCCGACAAAACTGTATGTAGACTTTGTCTCATCTATTTACTAGAATACTGGTGACCTGACAACTGTTATTAAAAATCCATGTGGTTCCTAGTCTTTCAATTCATAACCATCCCCAACATCAGTCAGGCAAAATTAGATGTGACCGTGATAATCTTTGCCACATCCTTCAGGCCATCCATCTGTGAGTTCTTTGCTCTTTCAAGCCTGACTCTGATATTGTTAGAGCAGTAAAAATAAGAAGATGAACTTAAGGACCAGATGCTAGAGACCCTTGCTCTCTAAACCTCACAAGTGATATCATAATGTCAGGGAATTTGAGTTAGAAAGTGGCTCAGGAAACAAAAAGGCTAATTTCTTTAGTTTGTCTAAGAAGAATTTCAAACCAAGAGTAATTCAGTGTCTTGCTTAAGGTCACAGTTAGCCACTGGCAAGGCTAGGGCTACAGCTTTATCCCTATTCTTGAGTTTAGCACTATTTCTCTCCATTAAAAATGGTCCAAACACTAGTTCTGAAAAAAACATTTTTTTTAATGAACATAAGAATAAGTTTGAATTATTAGTCAAATTCATAGAGGAAAAAGAATTTTTAATCATTGGTTCAGCATTTTATAAAGAGATTTTGGCCAGGTGTAGTGGCTCACACCTGTAATCCCAGCACTTTGAGAGGCTGAGGTGGGAGCATCACTTGAGCCCAGGAGTTCAAGACCAGTCTGGGCAACATAACAAGACCTTGTCTCTACAAAAAAAATCAATAAAATTAGCTGGATGTGGTGGCATGCTCCTGTAGTCCCAGCTACTTGGGAGTCTGAGGCAGAAGGATCCAGCCTGGGAAGCAGAGTGAGACTCCGACTCAAAAATAAAAATAATTTGTAGAGAGATTTTCTTGAAAGAACAATGAGTCATTCAAATCACCGCAAATCTTCCTAAAGACATGAATTCACTATACATTAAATGTTTAAATAATGATTATCACAAGAATGCATTAGTTTTTAATCAAACAGGCAGGTATCTGTAAACATCTTAAATTTATTGCCTATAAAACGCATTTCCATTTCATACATATAAAACTGAAGTGAAATCAAGATACAGTTGAATGTTCTTAACCCAGGCTGAAAATATAGATATCAGAACTTTAAGAATTGGCTAAGATGTCTTTTCTTTAACGTTTGCTATTTGAAGTAAACTAAACTGAAAATGAGACAGGAGCTTGGAAGGTGGTTGGGAAAAGAATAACAAACATTTATGAAAAGAGGAAATTCTGTGCATTTACTTCTTTTCGTTTCCCTGGCTTACACTTCTGACCCAATGGAGTTATAGCTGAACTCTTTTAACAGAAGTCCCTTGTAACACAAGAATAACAGAAGTATCATATGAAAGGGAGCCCAAAAAACCTAAAATTATCTTTTGGAGGATGGCCCCTTGTAGCATAGGCATCCTCTGCATGGAGAGTGTTCTGGGAATCCACCAGCATCAATGTACCAGCTAAGCATCATTGTGAGATGCTGCATTCAGCTTCAGTGTTTTTGTTTGTTTGTTTTTGTGGCAAACAAGTCTCTGGTTCTTCCACCAGAACAACACACCTGCCCACACCATGTGAGGGTTCAGCAGTTTTAGACCAAAAATGATATGACCCCCATGCCCCACTCTCCTTATTCACCCATTCTTGCCCCAAGCAACTTTTTTTTTGTTTCCCTGGATGAAAAAAGTCATCAGAAGGAAATGTTTTGCATATATCTGGGAAGGGAAAGGAGTATTAAGTTTCCCCAGCAGAGGCAACAGCATATGCAAAGGCCCCAGGGTACAGATGTGTTTAGCCTATGTGGGAACATCAGGGAGGCCAGTGCAGACAGAGAAGGATGTGTGAGAGGTGAAACAAAAAAACGGCAGAAATGCTAAAAGGCATCAAATTGGACGTGTTCAAAAACTGTGTTGAGCAGTGGAAAAAGCATCTTGATAGGTTATTGCATCCAACGGAGAGTACTTTGAAGATGACTGAAGTTTAAACACGTAAGAATAAATACACAATTTTTTATAAATGAATTCTGGGTTTTTTGGCTCCCCCCCTCATAGGTCTCTAGAGATTTCTTCCAGAGCAAATAGTGTTGGTGGAGGTAATTTATAATTTTTTTAAACCAGCATTTTATTTGATTTTTTTCTATTTTTCTGGAAAAATTAATGCTGTTTATATGTCCAAGTAAACAAAATACATCAAATGGCAAAACTATCAGGAATTCTGTCCAGTGATTATTCCAGGCACTGTCTGGGTAGGTGAGAGAAAGTGAGACCTAGTACACTAGTAAAGGAGTTGGTCATAAATTAGAGTCCAGACTATCTCTCCACAGAAACCGGAAGGAGGACAGACTACACAGACACACTTTTAGGAAGGTTGGGGGATGTGGTGGTGAGAGTATCTGGAAGTTCTTTTCTAGTTCTCTTTTCTCAGTGAAATAGGAAGCATGAGAGTGAAGACGGGGGAAGAAATTGGAGATTTGGGGTAAATGAAGTGTCCGATAGTTGGCTTAAAGAGTGGGAGAATGAAGGAAACAGGGAAACAATCTTTTACCTGGATTATTCCCTTAGCTTCCTAGCCATTGTCCCTATGTCTGCCCTTAGTCCCCTACAATCTGTTCTCAACAGAGTACCCCGAATAGTTCCTTTAAAATATAAGTCAAATCATGTCCCTCCTCTGTTCAAAATCTTCATGTGAAAATTGGTAAATTATATGTAACTACATCTCAATAAACCTGATTAAACAATAACACAACCACACCACCCTCCCATGTCTTCTTTCCTTCTCACTCAGTGTAAAAGCAACCCCCTGGCTGTGGCCTATGCGACCCTGTGTGTTCTGCACCATCTTACCTCTCTCATCTCAATTCTTACTGCGCTGCTCTCACACACCTCTGTCCACACTGGCCTCCCTGATATTCCCACACAGGCTAAGCACATCGCCTCTGCTGGGGAACTTAATACTCCCTCCCCTCCCCAGATATATGCAAAGCACATACTCTCATTTTCTGTAAGTCGCTATTCAGTGTCATCTGCCAGTAATGCCTTCTCTGACCCCCTGTACAAAATAAAAGCTGTCCTAGGCCTTCCCTAACCCTATGACTCTGATGTAGATTCCTCCACTAATCACTACCTGACACACTAAAAACAGAAGGTCCTTGATTTATAAAGATTTTTTTACTTTATGATGGTGCAAAAGCAATATGCATTCAGTACTGTATTCAATAAATTACATGAGATATTCAATGCTTTATTATACAATAGGCTCTGAGTTAGATGATTTTGCCCAACTGTAGGCTAAGGTAAGTGTTCTGAGCACATTTAAGGTAGGCTAGGCTAAGTTATGACGTACAGTAGGTTAGGTGTATTAAGTGCATTTTCAACTTACAGTGTTTACAACTTGCAATGGGTTTATCAGGACGTAACCTCATGGTAAGTTGAGGAGCATCTGTATTTACTTGTCTACTGTCTGTGTGTCCATCCTAGACTGTCAGCTCCACGTAGGCAGGGACTTTGTATTATTCACTACTGCATTCCCAGTGCTTAAACATTACTTGGCAAAAAGTAGGACCTCACTGAAGATTTATTCAATAAGTGAAAGAAAGAAAATTTCCACTCCTCTGGACACAGAGATGATATTTCAGGAAAGAAAAAATATAGCAGAGTTGCATTAGAGACCCATGTATATATTTTATCTGTACAAATTGGCCAAATAAGCTCAAGAAAATGGACTATCTGGAGTTAAGTGTAAGATGGGAGAATCTGTTTTTTCCTCAGTCTCAGTTCTTACCTGCCTCTCCTAAGTGAGCATCTTGCCTTGCCGAGTTATTTTAATGTTTAAAGAACACATTCAGATACAGTTATACATATATATTATTGCATGTTTGTTTATGCACATGATGGATCAATTATGGATAATTGTTAATAACGATGTGCTGTATTATTGAAAATTACTATGAAAGTTAAGTGGTCACACCACAAAAAATAAAAAGCATGTGAGGTCATGCATGCTAGTTAGCTTGATTTAGCTATTCCACAATGTATTTCCAGAAAAAGTGCATGATAAATATATATAACTTTTGTCAATTATAAGGAAAAATTAAAAATAAATAAATAATGAGCAATTTAAGAGATTCTCAAGGGATATTTAATTGTATGTGATTTTTCAAGTTACAGGTGGTAACTTTAGACATTAAACCTAGCTTAAGGCACAAATGGCTTGAAAAATTTTGCTCACCAAAGACCATGCAGGGGCCAGTGGTCAGGTCTTCCTTCTTAATGCCATCTTATCTAAGCAAGTAGAGAACTGGGAAGGCAGAGCTGAAAAAGAAAAGAGGAGTTGTGAAATCAGGGTTATCTTTAGGGGAGCCCTGTCTGGCTACCTGAATGTAACCCACACACTCTATAAAAATATGATCAGAATAAGTCTAGCAACAGACCCTTTCCCTGCAGAGTACAAAGAGAAAAGTCATTGATATTCCTGTCTCTGGCTACTACTGGTCCACTATGGCAATCCAGACACTACCCTAATTTTATCCTCCCATGGTGGGTGGCATCAAGTACACCAGCCCCCGCATTGCTTGTTAATAAGTAACACATGTCAAGCATTTGTAAATGTACAGTATTATAAAAATAACACTTGTAAGGTACTTTACGTTTTCCAAAGCACATTGACAAATGCCATCTCAGAGAACAACAATCAATTGCTCTCCATTGCCCCCAGAAAGTAGGGAAGTTCCACAATTTTTAAAGAAGAGGCTTCAGAAATTTACCAACAAAATTCAAAAAAACTACCTCTATTGAGGAGGTGTGTTTCAGAGCAGAGAGCAAGGTACTAGATGTCAGGAAACCTAAATTCTACTGCCACTAAATACCTAGCTCACAGTTTTCTTGTATAACCCAAGTCTACCGCCAAGTCTGTAGCGGCTTCCCCGGCCCTCTCTCTTTGCACTTGCCCCCTGTGAGTATCTGCCCCACTGACCCTATCACAGTCAAAAAAGCCCCTAAGCCACGAGCTCTGTTCTTGTGACACCATAACCCAGAAGAAAGCGTAAATCCCTGACGCTTAAGGTTGGGATGCACAGACAGGGCTCTGTCTCCCCTCTAACCTAGATGCGGGATGTTGGGGCCAGGTCGCCATTATCCCTCCACTTCATCCCATTCAAATACAAATCTCCGCCTTCCTTCCGTCCCCGCCCCCAAGCCTGGCCAATGCACTCTCAGGGCCCTCCCGTCCCGCCCCGCCCTATTCTGGGATGGTCCTGTGTGAAGCGGACCTCTTTCCCCAACTGCCACGCGAGTGCAAGGGTCGGGGAAGGAACACGCTCACCAGCTCCACGGCAAAATAAAGAGCATGGTCAGGCAAGGCGGATCTCCCCAGCCAGAAAGCGCACCTGCTCACGAGGCCGTGGGAACTACATTTCCCAGTATCTTCTGCAAAGGGCGTCGCAAGTTGCGCCTGCGACCGACTCCCCTGGTATCTTTCCTATTCTTTTGCGAGTTACTTTCCATTGTTTAAATGAAAAGAGAAAAAAGAAAGTTTTTTATTTTACTAGAATCCATTATAAATCCAAAAGGATGCAAAGTGCAAAGTTTTCGTTAACAAACACTCCCCTGGCACAAAAGTCATTACATTAAGAACCCTTTATTCAACAGATAAACAAAAAAGAACGAAACAAAGAACCCAGATGGAATTTCAATACAAAGATAATCACTATTAACGCAGTGGTTAATAATTTTTAGCATTCTAGGCCGGGCGCAGTGGCTCAAGCCTATAATTCCAGCACTTTGGGAGGCCGAGTTGAGAGGATTGCCTGAGCCCAGGGGTTCGCGACCAGCCTGGGCAATATGGTGAGACCTCCGTCTCTACAATAAATCAAAAAATTAGCCGGGCATAGTAGTGCGCGCCTGTAATTCCGGCTACTTGGAAGGCTGAGGCAGAAGGATCGCCTGAGCCCAGCGGGAGGCCGGGAGCGTGCTCCGGCACTCCAATCTGGGCAACAGAGTGAGGCTCCAACTCAAAAAAAAAAAAAAGAAAGAAAGAAATTTTAGCATTCTAAAAATAAATCTGATATATAGCCAGATTTTGTGTGTGTTTGTGTGTGTGGAGAGTGAGAGAGAGAGAGAAAGAGAGAGAGAGAGAGAGAAGAACAAAATTAAAATCAGGTAAAAGTTCACTCCAAGATACTATATACAGGCATTTTTCCCATTTTTGACTGGGTTATTTGCTTTTTGCTAATGAGGTGTAGGAATTCCTTATATTTTTGGAGAGTATCCCTTTGGCTATTAACTTCTTATTAGATATATGGCTTGAAAATATTTTCTCCAATTCTGCTGGTTGTCTTTTTATTTTGTTATTACTTGCTGTGCAGAAGCTTTTTAATCTGATGTAATCCCACTTGTCTATTTTTGCTTTTGTTGCCTGTGCTTGGTGTCATAACCAATAAATTATTGCCCAGTACAATGTTTAGAATATTTTCCCCATGTTTTCTTCTAGGACTAATTTTATTGCTTCAGATTTTACTGTTGTCTTCAATCTATTTTATTTTTATGTATAGTGTGACATAAGGGTCCGATGTTATTCTTTTTCTTGTGGATATCTAGTTTTCCCAACATCATAAATTGAAGAGACTATCTTTTCCCCATTGTGCATTCTTAGCATCCTCATCAAAGAGCAGTTGATCATGTATGTGTGGGTTTATTTCTGTTCGGTTTCATTGGTCTAGATGTCTGTTTTTATGCTAGTAATGTACTTTTTTGGTTACTGTAGCTTTGTAAGACGTTTTGAAACCAGGGAGTGTGATACTTTCAGCTTTGTTTATTCTTCCTCAAAATTGTTTAGCTATTCATGTATTTTGTGATCTCAAATGAATTTGAGATTCTTTTTTCTGTAAAAAATGCCATTGGGATTTTGACAGTGATTGTATTGACTCCACGGATCAGTTTTGGAAGCATGGACATTGCTGTGCTTTGAATGCTTGCCCTCCTCTTATGGATGAGCAAAGAAAGTGTTTTTTGTTGTTGTTTGTTTGTTTTGTTTTGTTTGAGTTGGAGTTTCACTCCTTTGCCAAGGCTGGAGTGCCATGGCACACTCACAGCAACTCCAGCATCGACTTCCTGGGCTCCTGCGATCCCTTCCACCTCAGCCTTCCAAGTAGCCGGAACTACAGGCGTGCGCCACTACACCCGGCTCATTTTTTATTTAATTGTAAAGATGCGGTCTCACCAAGTTGTCTGGGCTGGTCTCAAACCGGCAGGTTTGAGCAATCCACTCATCTCAGCCTCCCAAAGTGCTGGGATTATAGACTGAGCCGCCGAACCCATCTGAAAGTGATTTTCGGAGATGGAATCGACTCCTGGTGAGGATGCTGTGAACATTGTTGAAATGACAACAAAGAATTTTGAATATTCCATAAACTTAGTTGATAAAGCAGTAGCGGCATTTGACTCCAATTTTGAAAGTTTTCCTGTAGGTGAAATGCTATCAAACAGCATCTCATGCCTACAGAGAATCTTTCATGAAAGAAAGAGCAATACTACATGAAAGGAAGTTTACAGTCGATACTATAGACTTCACTGTTGTCTTATTTTAAGAAATTGCCACAACCACCCCCAACTTTCAGCAACCATCACCCTGATCAGTCAGAATCTGTCAATATGAGGGCAAGATACTCCATAAGCACAAAGATTACAACTTGCTGAAGTTTCAGGTGACTGACAGTCTTTTTTTTAGCAATAAATTATGTTCTAATTAAGTATGTACTTTTAAAAGATATAATGCTATTGCACACTTAATAGACTACAGTATAGTGTAAACATAACTTTGATATGAACGGGGCAACCAAAAAATTTGTGTGACTCATTTTATTACAATAGTCTCTTTATTGTGGTGGTCTGAAACCAAACCCACAAAATCTCCAAGATATGTCTGTACAAGGTTATGTCACTAGCCTAACCTTGGTAGTTTTACTTCTTCCTTTGCAATTTGGATTCTTCTGTTTGAGTCTCATTCTGTTGCCCAGCCTGGAATATAGTGACATAATCATGGCTCACTACAACCTTGACCTCTTGGGCTCAGGCAATCCTCCACCTCAGTGTCCCGAGTAACTGGGACTACAGGTGCCTATCATCACACCCAGCTAATTTTTAAAATATTTTGTAGAGATAAGGTGTAGCTGGAGTCCCATATGGATAGAAAGGGACTCACAAATTTTTAAAGATATAATTGCTAAAATTTCCCCAAATTTGGTGAATAATATAAACAATACAAATATAAAATAAACATGCTTACAGCTAAATATTTATATACACTCTTTATTAGAACAAAATTCCAGAGGCTTAAGTGCTTTTTAGTCATTATCAATCTTTCTTTATAAAAACCTGTAATTAGTCATACTCCCACCAGCTATGCATGAATAGCTGATAGCCATACTATCTCCTTTATGCATTTTTTAAATGAAAAAAACCAGCCAACTCTTTTTTTAAAGAACAGTCATAGAGTAAGTTCTCTGCCTGATGAGTGTATGTGGAAAGCTATGAAAATTAACGTATTATGGTATTGGTACAGGAATAGCTCAGTAGTGCAAAATGGGTAGCTTACTCCATTGCAAGTTACCCACTTGAAACAACTTTTCTGTACTGAAGTCCCTCTATTAAACTATGTAGTGCAGGTTTTGTTTTCCTAACCAGAACCTGACTTATATTTCAATTAAAAAATTATTTTAGCCTGCTTGGTGTTTCCTTGATTACTAGTAAAGTTGAATATTATTCAAATGTTTTTTGGTCAATTGGTTTTTTATTATCACTTGAAAATTTTTTTGAGCAGGTTATCTTTATATGTTTTATTTATGGGAACTTTTGTTATATTCTTAATATTAATATATTTTCAGTTGTGTATATGGCAACTATCTTCCCCAAATCTGTAACTTGATTTTCTAACTTTGGTTACAGTATTTCTGTTTACTAGCCAAATCAATCAATTCCAATTTTATGGCTTTAAATTTGAAATGCCAAATATATCTCCATGTCAAACCATATATATATGGAATTGTCTTTGGACTCCCTATTTTGCACTACTGAACTATCCCTGTGCCAATACATAATACTTTAATTTTCATAGCTTTCTACATACATGTATCAGGTAGGAAAACTCCTCTGTGAATTTACTTTTAAAAGAGATTTTTGGCTGTTTTTTTTTTTTTCATTCGCAATGTCACATACAGTTGCAATCGATGTGTCAACTCTGTTTTTTAAAAACGGTGGTGGTTGGGGAGGGGCAAGATGTAAGAATTCTTCTACCAGTCATGATGGAGTATGAAAGACTAGATTTACCCTCTTACTGTAAACAACTAGAAAACAGGACAAAAACATAAAGCAATGGTTCTCAGATATTGTATAACAAACAGCACAGAATTGTGATGCATAAGAAAAGAGAAACAAAAGCGGTTAGACTCTGTGATTTCCAAAGTTTGCAGCCTGAATAGTCTCCAGGACAAAGACCCAGGAAGGAGTATCACCAAGAGAGCCCAGGAGGTTCACTGAGGTGAGGAAAAAGAGATCAGATGTCAGGGAGGCAAAATAGTTTAGAGTATGCAAGTCAGAGTCCTTGAGAGGAGTGAGCTGTGCAGCAATTTATTAAAATGTTAAAAATATTATCAACAAGTAAGATTTACCTCAGTAATGGAAGACTGGTTTAAAATTTTAAAATCAGGAAATAAAACTGATATTATCAGAACAAAAAGAAAAAACCACATGGTCATCTTCACAGATGCAGAAAAAGCATTTAACCCATCCATGATAAAAACAACAAACTCTTAGAAACTAGAAATAGAAGGAAATTCTCCAAATTAATAAGGAGCATGAACAGAATACAACTAACATTATCTTTCATGATGAAAATGAAATGTTCTCTTCCTATGTTTGAGGAAAAAAATGAATGAGGTTCACTCTTTTAACTTTTTTTCAACTTTGTATAAGAGGTACTAGTCAGTGTGATAGAATAAGAACCTTTTTTAAAGCATGGAACTTAGAATGAAGAAAATAAAACTAGTTTTTATTTTCACATGGAAAATTTACACATACAACATCTTAAGGTATACCCCCCAAAAAACCCTAATAAATTCCAGTAAGCACATTTATCTAGCTCACAGAGTAAAAATAATTGGTAAATAAATGTGTTTAACACACTAACAATGAAAATTTTAATTGAAATAAAATACTGCTTATAATACCCTAAAATATGAAATGCAAAGAAAGCTTTTAAAAAACATGTGTCTGGTCTGTAGATTAAATAGTACAAAATAATGCTGAGACAAATTAAATATCTAAATAAATAAAAGATACAGCATACTTGAGGAAAAGAAAATTCAAATTTCTAAGATGTCATTTATTTTCAAATTGATTTATAGGTTCAAACGAATCCTAATCAAAATCCTTTGAAGTATTTGTATAAGTGGACAAGTGAGTGAGTCTAAAGTGATGTGGAACTGAGAAACCACCTAACTCCAGGCAAGACAGCCATCATCAATAACTCAAACACCGACAGATGCTGGAGAGGATGCAGAGAATAGGGAACACTTCTACACTGTTGGTGGGAGTGTAAACTAGTACAACCTCTATGGAAAACAGTTTGGCGATTCCTAAAAGATCAAAAAATCGACCTTCCATACAACCTCACAAGTCCCCTTCTGGGAATATACTCAGAGGAGCTCAAATCACTCTGTGAAAAAATACCTGCACACACATGTTTATTGCAGCATTATTCACAACAGCAAAAACATGGAACCAACTGTACTGCCTATCAAAAGAGGACTGGGTTAAAAAAAAAAAAATGTGGCCTTCCTCTTTCTCGACTCCATCTTTGTGATAGGGGCAGTGGGTCGGCGGTTCAGTCGCCACCATGCAGCTCTTTGCGTCCAGGAGCTACACACCCTGAAGGTGACCGGCCGGGAGACGGTCGCCCAGATCAAGACTCAGGTAGCCGCGCCTGAAGGCATTGCCTGGGAAGATCAAGATGTACTCCTGGCAGGCACGCCCCTGGAGGATGAGGTCACTCTGGGCCAGAGTGGGGTGGAGGCTCTGGCCACTCTGGAGCTTGCCGACCGCATGCTTGGAGGTAAAGTCCGTGGTTCCCTTGCCCGTGCTGGGAAAGTGAGAGGTCAGACTCCTAAGATGGCCAAACAAGAGAAGGAGAAAGAAACAAGCAGAGTCGAGTGGAGGATGCAGTACAACCAACATTTTGTCGATTTTGTGCCCACCTTTGGCAAGAAGGGCCCCAGTGCCAACTCCTAAGTCCTTGGTAATCCTGGTTTTCTCTAATAAAGCAACTTAGCCCGGTTAAAAAGAAAATGTGGTACATATACATGATGGAATATTATGCAGCCCATAAAGGACAAAATTATGAACTTCACAGCAACTTGGATGGACTTAGAGTTTATAATACTGAGTGATCTATCACAGAAACAAAGAACCGAGTACCACATGTTCTCACTCATATGCGAACCTTGAACAATTATCATAATACAATCAGAAAAGGATTGGCAGTAGTGGGAAACTGCCGGGGAGGATGGAACACCTCATCAACAAGGGTACCTGCACAATGACCATTTGTATACCTGACCCTGAATTGTACCCCACATTTTTAAAATAAAAATAATAAAGTGATGTGGAAATGCAAAGGACACAGAATAGGCATAAAGATTTTGAAAAAATAAGAAAACTAATTTTAAGACAATAACCACATTACAAAGATGATGTAGTATTGACTTAAGAATATTTGTAAATCTCAGAGAGAAAAAAGAAGATATATATATGTATATATATATCATATATAGATATTTATGTCGTGTGTGTGTATATATATATATCTGATGGGTGTCAAGGTAATTCAATGGAAAAGAATAAATTTTTTGACAAATGGTGCTGTTCAATTGTATATCTGTGTGCAATAATATATGCTTCAACCTAAATTCACACATATATAAAAATGATCTAAGTAGGGCTCTTAGAAATAAATGTGAGAGATAAAGCTACAAAATTCCTAAAAGAAAACGTAGAAAAAACTTTTTGACCTCAATTTAGGCAAAGATTTCTTAAAGAGGCAACAAAAAGCCACAAATGGAAAAGCAAAAACTGATAAATTGGTCTTATCAAAATTAAAAATCTTGTTTCTAAAAACAATGCTTATGAAATGAAAAAACAAACTACAGACTAGGAGAAAACATTTTCAAAACACATATCTGGTAGTGAACTTGTATCAAGACTACAGAAGGAACTACTGCTCTTTCATAATAAAAGATTAGCAATTTATTTTTAAAAATGAGCACAAGACTTGGAAATTTCACCGAAGTAAATAAGCAAACCTACTATAAACACATATAAAGAAGCTAAGCATTGTTAGATATTAGGCAAATGCAAATTAAAACAACAATAAGACACTATTACATGCCCTCCTAGAATGGCTAATTTTTTTTTTTTTTTTGAGTTGTAGTCTCACTCTGTTGCCCACACTGGAGTGCAGTGGCCGCTCCCGGCCACCGCAGCCTCGACCTGCTGGGCTCCGGAGATCCTTCCGCCTCAGACTTCCAAGTACCTGGAACTACAGGCGCGTGCTGCCACGCCTGGCTAGTTTTTTAATTCATTGTAGAGATGAGGTCTCATCAAGTTGCCCAGGCAGGTCTTGAACCCGCAGGCTCAGGCAATAATTTTTTTTTTTAATTGGGGGATATTCTACACAATACCTAACCAGTACTCCTCACAACACAGTCAAGATAATGAAAAACAAGGAAAGATTAAGAAGCTGGTCACAGACCACAGGAGACTAGGAAAACATTATTACTAAATACAATGTGATATCCTGGATTGAATTGTGGAACAGAAAAATGATAATGAAATTTGAATAAATTTTGGAATACAATTAAGTAGTAATGTACATATGTGTTTTTTTAAGTGTTTACAAATGTATTGTGATAATGTAAGACGTCTATATTTGGGGAAGCTGGGTGAGGAATACAGGGGAATTCTTTCTACTGTCTTTTCAATTTTTGTAAGTCTAAAGTCAAAATAAAAGGTTAATTAGAAATCAATTGACATATATGTGTAGGTATATATTTCTTCTCTCTATTGCATTGATGTAGGTGTATACTTAGGCCAATACCACAGTGTGTTTACACTTATACTTAGGTAAATACTTATACTATCTCTTAATCAAACAGTGTAAGTCCTCCAACTTAATTTATTTTTAAAAATTATTTTGGCTCTCGTAAGCCTTGGTACTCACAAATACCTGTAATTGTACCTCAGTTTCTCCCTCTCCCATCCGAGAAAAATCCTGTTGGTCTTTCTCTGACATTGAATAGATCAATGTGGATACAAATAACATCTGAAAATGATTGAATATTCCAATCATAAAGATGATCAGTCTCTCCATTTATTTAGTCTGAAGACTTCTATCAACAATGTCTTGTAGTTTTCAGAGCTTATATTTGGTTAATTTATTCCTAAGTATTTTATGGTCTATGATGCTACTGCAATTAGATTTTTAAATTTCATTTTTCAATGTTTGGCTGTTAAATATACATAATACAGTTGCTTTTTGTATGTTGGCCTTTTATTCTGGAACTTTGACAAATTCATTTTTAGTTTTAGTTTGCCTTTCTAGATTCCTTAGGATTTCATATGGATATGATTATATTGATTGTGAATGAAGAAACTTTTACTTCTTCCGTCTCAATATGTATGCTTTTTAGTTATTTTTCTTCTCTCATTTCTCTTATTTTTATTCCTATAATTCCTATTACATTATTGAATAAAAATTAGAACAGATTTTTTTTGTTTCTGATCTTATATAAAAGAAGTAACCAAAAAACTAATAGAGGCAGTAACTACCAATTGCTTATTTGTTTAGGGCTGTTTAGATGTGAATGGTGTTAAATTTTTTATGCATCTATAGAGATGATAATGTGATTTTTTTCCCTTCATCTTTTTACTGTGGTAAACTACATTGATTGATTTTCATGTTTAAATAAAAACTTGTATTCTGGGAATATATTCCAATTAATCAGAAAATATTTCCTTATGTATTGATGGATTCAATATACTTACTAATATATTCAATTTTAAAGAATTTTAACATCCATAATTATGAAGGATATTGTTCTGTAGTTTTTCCTACTTATGGTTTTTTTTGGGTCTGGTTTTAGTTTCAGGTTAACAATAATCTAATAATTGAGGTGGCAAATATTTAATCCTTTTCTACTTTCTGAAAGAGTTTTTGTAGGATTGGTATTATATCTTCCTTGAATATTTGATAGAATGCACCATCCAGTGAAACCATCCAGACATCTAGACCTGGGGTTTTCATTCAGGTAAGACGTAAAATGATAAATCCAACGTCTTTAATTATTATAGGGGCATTTAGGTATTTTGTTTCTTCTTTACCCACACTCTCTTCCTCTTTCTTCGCAGAGGTATTACACTATGTGGTACCTTCTGCCAAGTTATAATGCAGCAAGAAGACCCTCACTAGACACACCCTTGATCTTGAACTTTCAAACCTCCAGAATCATGAGCCAAATAAACTTTTCTTAATAAATTACCCTGTCTGTGGTATTCTATCATAGCAGCAGAAAACAGATTAAGACAATTAGTAATAGTAATATTATTGAAGTAGGAAGAAGGCAGTATTTTAAAGAGAAAAAAGCAAATATGGCTCAGATGTCAAATATTTTAGGAGGCAAGTAAAGAGAAGTCAGAAATTTCTTGTCTATTTGATGCTCATGGCGATAGAGCTACATGTAAGAGACCATGAAGTAGAAGGCAAAAATGAAAATAAAGACATGAATCTTCTAAGGATATGAGACTTGAAGTGACTATACAAGGAGTATGTGTTGGGAGCCAACATCTCTAGCTACATGGCTGAGGCCTGTAAAGGCCCATCTGGAAGATTGCCTCTGACATAGGATATCAGTTATACCTATAATATTGGTGTGTGATTAGTGACCAGTGTGCATACATGGCAGTAAAACTTATAAGTAAATCTCAATACACCTGATGGAAAGTGCATAGCAGAATTATTTCTCTCTGTCTTTCTAAGTTTTACTTCTTTCTAGATATTTTTTTAACTTCTATTTCCTGGTAGACTGGGTAGTCAGCTCTTGTTCCCGAAAGCTGTTTCTCCTAGGGCTAAGATTAGAAACTAAATTACCATGATAGTTTTGTCGCACTGCCCCTAGCCAGGCAGAACGTTTTCTTTTGTTTCGTTAATTACCGAAACTCTGTCTGCTTCAGCCCATGGCCGCCATCTTGGCAACCCTGCATTTCCTTGTTCAAGAGTGTGACAGCTACTATTTGATTTTTAGAGTAGACGAGTTAGGATAAAATATATACATATACACTCATAGTTGCGTAAATTTATGCTTGCTGTTTGTTTCCTTTTGCTACATTATTCAAGTGTATAGTTACTATACGATTTATAAAGATTA